>NW_007731009.1:167767-168896 GCF_000696425.1 Galeopterus variegatus | reverse complement strand
TTCATTATTACTTAGAAATAAACAGAGAAAAAACAACACAGGTGTGCACACATGGTATAGTCGCAAATAAACTAACATGAAGATGTCGGATGTATTTCTGATTAATATTAAACAATACTTTTGACTTAGGCATGTATTGTATTTCAAGTGCAATGTGAGAATAAATGTGGATTTTAGGCTGGCAGCTACCATGAAGAGCTGCTATATAAGTTCTCTCCCTCCTCATTTAATAAAGAAGGAAATTGAAACCCTGAGAGGTGCAGTAACGTGCCTAAGACGACACAAGCTACTGAATTCAGGACTAGAAAACAAGTTTCCTAACTGCCACCTCCTATGGGTTAAGTGTGTCCCCAAAAAGATCAAGTGTGGGAAACTTGATCCCCATGGTAATTGTTAAGAGTGTGGGATCT
Source organism: Galeopterus variegatus (assembly GCF_000696425.1). Lineage (NCBI taxonomy): Eukaryota > Metazoa > Chordata > Mammalia > Dermoptera > Cynocephalidae > Galeopterus > Galeopterus variegatus. The sequence continues at coordinate 168,486 of NW_007731009.1, read as the reverse complement.
GATTATGCTTTTTGAAAGGTGGGGCCTTTGAGAGGTGATTGGATCATAAGGACTATGCCCTAGTGAACGGACTTATCCATTCATGGGTAATGAGTTATCACGTGTGTGGACTGGAGGCTTTATAAGGAGCACAGGACAGAGCTCTTCCCATTACTCTCGCCATGTGATGTCCCGAGTTGCTGTTGAGAGTCACCACCCAGAAGGCCCTCACCAGATGCGTTCCCTGGACTGTGGACTTCCCAACTTCCACAGCTGTAAGAAATAAATTAAACTTTCTTATAAAGTACCCAGTTTCAGGTATTCTGCAATAAGCAACAGAAAACAGACTAATACACCAGTTCAACACCCCAAGTTGCCTCCCTCCAGAGTTGACCTTCCAACTTTTCCAAACCAAATCAACTCCATCCATGTTAACCCGGGAGCCCCTCCCAGTGGATCAAAGAATTAACCTCATTCATTAGAAACAGGGGGGGTTGTTTTTTATTTTTCCTGAAAACACATTGTTTCACACCATTCCTTCCTAGGGCTTCGGCTGTAAGACGTTTCCCCCTAGCAAACAGAGATCTTTTTTGTGTCAACAACTAAACAAAATTACAAGGTTACACTGTGAGCTTTGAAAGGGAAATCTCCCTGATAACCACATGTGGATAAGGAATAGAGTAGTAGCTTTAATCCTTCAAGCATCTCACTTGAACTTGAAACTTACTAGCCTTTTCTTC
>NW_007731009.1:162306-167403 GCF_000696425.1 Galeopterus variegatus | reverse complement strand
TTCATTAGAAACAGGGGGGGGGAGGGTTATTTTTCCTGAAAACACATTGTTTCACACCATTCCTTCCTAGGGCTTCGGCTGTAAGAAGTTTCCCCCTAGCAAACAGAGATCTTTTTTGTGTCAACAACTAAACAAAATTGCAAGGTTACACTGTGAGCTTTGAAAGGAAAATCTCCCTGATAACCACATGTGGATAACGAATACAGTAGTAGCTTTAATCCTTCAAGCATCTCACTTGAACTTGAAACTTACTAGCCTTTTCTTCTATTATTTAAAGAACTTTTAGAGGGTTAGCTAAATCATTTATAGGGCATATCCCTTAATGTTTTAGCATCCTGAAATTTCTCAAACAGGCAATGTAACAGAGTCAACAAAATCAGACTTTCTTGAAATACAGACCAATGAAGTAATAAGGAGAAGGAAAAGAACAAAACACATGGTCTGGGACCCAGACTCCAGCTATAACTGCATCCTTAATAACAGTTCACTCAGCGGCAGCTTTAATAGGGCAGTAACTTACAGAGAATGGCAAATTGGTGCATAATGGGAATATTGGATTTAATCTATCCCTTAGACAGGTTTACTTATTTTATTTATATATTTATTTGTTTGTTTTATTTTTATCACATAACATAGCAAGTATTCCATTGGAATTGTTTTTGCCAGAATAAAGACAGCCCTAAAATAACCTAAGTAATGTCCACTCCATAGTGAAGAAAAAAACAATTTTTCTTGAAATATAGTATCTCCTGGCATCAAAGAAATTAGGTCTATTTCTCTAGAAATGTTTTATAGTTCTCTGGGCTTAAAGAAACTGCAGCTGGAGAGAAAAGAGAAGTGCATGCCAGAAGGGTCTGCATTTACAGCCCTGGAGTCCCTTCCCAGAGGGTGAGCCTGGCTGATGCAGGGGGACAGGTCTGCTCTGTGTCCAGCCACTTAATATCAGCAGCCAGGGCAGGACTCCAGGAGTGAGCACTTTATCAGCCATGGGGATCTTGGGAAAGCTCATCACTGAAGAATGGGCCCCGAGGGAGCAGAACACTATCAACTCTACCATCTGACTGTTGCTTCCTCGTAGGACAACTTTTAGCAGGAGAAATGATTTCTTACTGGTTGGGCATGTTCAAATTTATTGCTTTATTTGCTGGCTATTGAATTAAGTGAAAAAAATCCACCATAAGAACTCCTTAGCAACACTGAAGGTCATTTGTCTCATCAAATTATATCCTTTTATAGTACTCTTTCTATCTAGAATTTCTCGAGTAGTTAATTAGTAATTCTAGCATTTGGTCTCAGCAGCCTTCTCTGAATGAAGCACCTGTTTTGGCAAAGTTCAAAAGGCCTCTGTAGTCGCTAAAAATGATCCATTTGGGGAGTACACTTCTAATAATTCCAAAGATTTATCTCTATTGTGAGCATACCCACATTCAAGCAATTGTGAAACTTATGTGTATGTTTTTAGTATCCAGATCCTCACAGGTCATTTTGAGGTTCTTCAGCAGATCTCTGTCATTGGCACTGAAGAATAACTTTTCAGTAATATTGTATATGAACCTTATTCGTATTATATTTTTTCCAAAGGATAGTGTTTTATTTTCATGAATACTCATGATTATGGACAGTATTATGAGTACTATCCATAAAGGCCTTCTGGTTCTAAACAATAGTCAAAATTTTATTTGCTTAATAGATTATATGTATTCAGATGCATTTCTTAATGTTCATTTAATTCCTAGAATCTCCAGTATTTACATTATATCCTTCTTATTATTATTATTGTATTTCTAGTTTGACATTTTCTCTTTGATCTACCACCTATATTTATAGTTATTTGTATATTTTAACTCATTTTCAGATAGCGAGATCATTTCTGTATAGTATAGGATATAGGCCCCATGAAGGGTCACGAGGGCACAGTTAACAGATTCAAGCTTGTAGCTGGACAGGCCTGCATGGACATTTAGGCAGGGCTCCTCCTCTGGCCCCTACCACAGCAGTGGCACCCTTTGAGGACCCTTGACCAGATGCCCACAGCCCAATAAACTGCAAGTGCCAGTGTGTGGCACAGATGTTTGGCAGCATCTCAGATGAAAGGTAGCAAAGCACTGTGGAAAGTGAAGTCAGGTTTAAATCCCGATCTGACACTTCATCTGCGAAATAACCTTGGGCAGGCTATTTTATAGTTCTTGGACTTCCTGAGATAAAATTAATCATTTAGAGTTATCGCTGGGTTTAATACAGTTGGCTGTACAGGGTAGTGGTTAAAGGCATGGCTTCCTAAGTTCCAGTCCTGCTCTGCCATTTCCTAGTTGCTCAGTGTTGGGCAGGTTAATGTGAACCATGCTAAGTCTTGGTTTCTTCATCTGCAATATGAGAATAATAACTAAAACTTCCCATGAGGTTTTGGAAGGGTTACATTTTTTAAATGAATGAAAACCATGTTTTATAATATTTGGCACATAGTAAGCACTCAATATTAGCTATTTTTAAAAATAAAATTTATTTCAAGTTCCTAGCATTAGAAGGTATGCAATATCCTAGTATCCAGTGTCTCTTCCATGTCCCTATGGGGTCTTTGTTCTCTATCTGTGTTCTTACTAATATCACGAGGCCACAATTATGAGAAAGAGAGAATGTAGAACTAGTTAAAAAGTTATCTAGCATTAGAAGGTATGCAATATCCTAGTATCCAGTGTCTCTTCCATGTCCCTATGGGGTCTCTGTTCTCTATCTGTGTTCTTACTAATATCACGAGGCCACAATTATGAGAAAGAGAGAATGTAGAACTAGTTAAAAAGTTATATTTATAAAATGTCCTGGAAAATAACTCTATTGTTCAACTTTGTAGGTCTTATTTTTAAGCCTGTAAAACCATTTCTGTCTTTGAAATATCTAATCCTTGAGTCATGTATTCTAAAAAAACAAAAAAGCATACTTCAGTTACCTTCTCTACATAAATACCTATGTTTATTTTTTAGTGAAACAGTTGTAGCCGATGTAAACACTCAGCAATCAAGGTACTTTGATAATGTTTTCTATTTTCATTAAATAGTGTTTATCCTAAAGAGAAATGCTTAATGTCTTCAGTGTTACTTTTAGAATGATACATATTTATGATATAATAAGATGCCAGTTTTAAAACTTTTCCACATTTGAGTGTCTAAAAAATGATATTTATGTATTTTTTCCTCAAGCATTTGTGTAAGTCTCTAAAGTGCACTCTTTGATGATTTTACATATACATACTCCTTTCATCTTCTAATAGTAGATTTGTTTATCTCCTCATTCAATCAGAATATTTTAGATGAATATTGAAATAATTACTGGCTTTTAAAAAATCATGTAATCAACAGCTGGATATGGCTGTAAATGATATACATATTTCATCAGTTTTAAAATGTACTCATTCTTTATAACAAATTTTGTGTAGATGGCTTTTTAAATTAATTTTGATACAGAGCTTATAAATAAGGGTGACTTAAATCTGCTACCATAGAAAGAAAACTTATTGTCAATTTCTAAACTTTGAAAATCTGGAGGACATTCGTTTACTATTGGTTCACAATTTATGTATATATACATATATGTATTATCTGTGCATATATATCAATATATTATATATAAATAAATAGTAATATATAATAATATCAATATATTATATATAAATAAATAGTATTATATATTAAATTAGCAGCAGGATATGATATTGATATATTCAAGGAATCATTTTCTCTAACCCATCTTCTAGTTATGATCTCTTTCCATCCTCTCCCTCTGCTATCATCACTACTAGTCATGAGTACTGTACTAGCCATACTCATTCAATAATTATTCTAGCAGACACTATGAAATTCTGTGTTTCAGTGCCCCACCTTCCTTCTAATAGTCTCTCCATCCTCTCCTAGCCACCACCCTTATCCCAACACACACAAACAACTAACTATACTTCCTCAAGTCCATGGCTACAGTAGGGGTTACCTTAACCATATTTAAAAATGTATATGTTACTTTCTATTGTGTTTGTACATAGGTAAACTATATATACATAATAAGACACCTATGTTAATTTACATATACATATAACTTTAAGTATGCCCATATAAAATAATATAGTTACACAATATACTCACAATTTTGTTTCATTCTTTTTGGTCAAAGATGGTGCTCCTTCCAGATGTTAACATAGTACTACCGGAAGGTAAATGCTCTTTGCTCAATGACCCTGCAGCATGAAAGCAAAATGATGTTCACAGACACTCCCTTTTTGTGTACAGTATTTTCCAGAATGTAACTTAGAGCAGGGCAGGAGACAGGTACAAGGAATGGCACTCTTAGGTATGTATTTGTGCAGCTGTAGCCTCCAAAGATGTTAAGTTTGAATGTATTTCTCCACTGCATATAGATTATGTCAAAAGGAGTCAGGGTTAATAAACACAGGTTGTGAGAAAGTTGATCTCTTTTTAAACATAAGAGCAGGGACCATTTCATCCCTAGTTCCTGGCACAGTACCTAGCATATAGTAGGCACTCAGAAAATATAGTTGAAGTGACTGACTGAATGAATGAATGAACATAGTACAATCTTGGTTGAGGTAAAAATGAGAAGTGGAAAAGAAGAAATTTCTCTTTATGTTCAGGGATGCTTTGCTATGTATTCTGAAAACAGAGAAGAGAATCTGGTATCCTAGAACTTGACAATCATGAAAAAATAACTTGAGAGGTTTTCCATTAGGAAATTGGAGTCATAATCTGGTTACAGAAGCTTAGATATCGGCTAAGATCAAACAAAGAAGCTCGGGAGAGGTCACTGACTCTAAACACACTCATTAATCAATAAGTTTGAAAACCTTATACTCACCATGTGGCCTCAGTCCATCAGAAATCTGCAGTCTCAACAGAAAATGTATGAAAAACAGGCCTTTTAATGACAGTCTGGTATTATCAATAGTCTATCGATCACAGGGAGCTTACCTTGTATGGGGCTACTTCAAAAACTTCATGGAAAAATGGAATTAAAAGGTAATACAAATCTTTCCAGGCCGGCCCGGTGGCGCACTGCGATAGTGCGCCGCTTGGGAAGCACGGCGGCGCTCCCGCC
>NW_007731009.1:149024-162276 GCF_000696425.1 Galeopterus variegatus | reverse complement strand
AGGGTTGCGATCCCGTTGCCGGTCCTGGTCCGGTGCGGGGGCGACACTGAGGGTTGCGATCCGTTGCCGGACACGGAAAAAGACAAAAAAAAAAAAATCTTTCCATGAACTTTTGAAGACCCCTCATATTAATGATTGCTTAGGGTAAACAGCATACTAAGTCCAATAAAAGCATCTTCATGTACAGAGTAAACACCATTGGGAGCTACTGCCACCTTTAAAGAAAGTGCCATCCAGCAACCCAACCTTCTTCATAGTCTTTTTGGAAGTGGGTGACCACTCAGGACTATCTGGACAGAAGATGCTTAGGATACAATTGACCAGGCTTCTCTTTAGAAAACAGAAATCCAGCTGACCTTCCTGATCTCCCCTGACTCAACATTGGCTCAGACTAATGAGCTTGCCTCTAATTCTTTCTAACTTGGTAATAAAAACATGGCAAGACAGGATACACATCACGTTTCATGCATTTTAATGTCCTAATATTTGCTAACTTGGAATGAAATATAAAGTATCTCTGGCTTTAGCACCCTAGCAAGCTGAATGTTTTGGCCATCTGTTTATTTCTTGCCTTTATATATTTTAGTCGTTTCACTTCTGCTTTTAATTGTAACTGCCACATTTATGCTGATGGCACAAATCCTGAGACCTTTTTTAATGCCACTTTCAGTCCTTCTTCTGACCCATGGCTCATCTAAAATGATAGCTTAATCTCAATTGCTTTTAAATTTATGTTTAAATTCAAGGGGGTGATCTACAATTCCATTTTCTTTATCTTGTTTCTTTTTTCATGTTTCCCATTGACTAACCAAGTCCGTAGCCTAATCCCCAGGATGGTGTAACTTTTCTTCCATGCTTTCTCTCTGCATTCCATCACAGCTGAAGCTTTCAATGCATATTATGCTATTGCACGTATTATAATTTTGCTTTCACATTGCCACCTACTCTGTTTAATTAAATAATTTGTTGACACACTCAGATTTCTGTTTACCCTAGCCCAGGAGTTCCAGCCAAGATAATGACATCCAGGACTTCAGGACCTGCCTATAGTAAAAAAAGGTGCCTTTGAGCTTCCTCCCACAGGCTTTATCAACTCGGTTTCTTCTCTCCTCTCCTCCTTCCCCTCCTCCCCTCCTTCCTCCTTCTTCCCAGTAGGCAAAGTGATCATCCATTTTGGGCTCTTCTTGTTGGCTCCTGATTTAAAATAATTTACCACATTGTCCTTCAAACTAATTGCAAGTCTGTGGTCTCTATATTGTTTAAAAATATAGAAAAATTAGCAAAATCCCAATCCTACTATTCCCACTAAAATATTAATTAATAAGAAAATTGTCAGTTCTTAAGCACTTGAGTTAAACTCTTCGGGGAAAAAAAAAAAACTTATTGAATGCTAACTGTGCCCAGGGGAGGTGCTAGGGGTAAGAGGAGGAATAAGACACCTGTCCCTTAATTACCAAAGTGTGGCATCTGGTAGAGAAAAACAGACACAGCTACCAAAAATTACATTATCATATGAGTTTCATGACAACATGTATACAGAGTTTTGGAAGCACAGATAATGGGCAACTACTCTCAGCCACCCTCCCTTCATCTACATATCCTGTGTGCATTTTTTGAAGTATTGTTTTATCAGGATTTTGAAGAATAATAATTGCCAACAATTATTGAGAAAATACTATATGCCAGGAATTGACCTAAATATATTTCATATATTAACTCTTCTAATTCTCATAAATGATCCCAGTAAATGTTGATAATTGTATACTTATTTTATAGATGATAAAACCAAGGCACAGAAAGATTAAATTACTTCCTCAAATTCAGACAGTGTTGGGCCGGCCCGGTGGCGCACTGCTACAGTGCGCCGCTTGGGAGCGCAGCGGTGCTCCTGCCGAGGGTTCGGATCCCACATACAGACCGGCCACTCACTGGCTGAGCGAGGTGCGGGCGCAACGCTGAGGGTTGCGATCCCGTTGCCGGTCCCGGTCCGGTACGGGCGCGACACTGAAGGTTGCGATCCATTGCCGGACACGAAAAAAGACAAAAAGGAAAAAAAAAAATTCAGACAGTGTTGAAGATGTAACTTGAATCCACTCAGTTTGACTCCAGAGCAGCACTATCCAAAAGAACTTTCTGTGATGATCCAAATGTTCTATATCTATATCCACATGTGACTACTAAGCATCTGAAACGTGGCTATTTGCAACTGAGGAACTGAATGTTTGATTTTGTTGAATTGTAACTAGCACTGACAGCCATCGCCCCTGGACAGCAGGTCTTCTCCTGGCCACTAGGCTCTACTCTTCTCCAGGGTATGGCAATAGTGTGATGATCATTCTGAGCAAAGACATCAGTGTGACTTTCAATCGGACACATTGACAGTTGAATAGCTGCTCTAGAAAATACCGCAAGACCTGAAGGAATGAAACTCCCAAGGTGGAATAATTAGAATGGACTTGAAATGTAAAGGGTGGTGCCTCCTACAAGTGGCCTCTCATCAAAGCACGTCCATCTACCAACAAAGGTACAGGTTAACTTCAGCCTTGATCTTTCCAACACTCTGAAGAGAAAGGAGGGTAAAGTCCTACCCTTAGACCTTAAGAGTGGAATTTAGTTTCCAGACAACCAGAGACAAATCCAAAATACAAGTTTAAGGAGGACAGGGAGAGGAAAATCTTCTGACATGGGCATAGTAATAATATTGATAATAATATCATTTACTGAACATCTAGAAGTCTAGCAAGCAATGTCAATACATAATGTATTAAATTATCATTTTGTCCTTACAGTCCTGTAAGGTGGGAATTATTGATTTCATTTTGCAGATAGAAACATAAAGGCATAAAGAAGTTATGAAGCTTGTCCAAGGTCACATGTCATATAAGTAATAGGATCCTGATTTGAGTTCCTACCTTATCAGTCTGGATCCAAAGTCTGTGCTTTTTCCTCTGTGCAAATCATCTTTCTGCTAAAACTTCCTCACAAAGCATCTGATCTCTGGGCATCCAATCCCAGTCTCTAGTCTCAGCTTCAATATCTGTCACCTGAGTTACTTACTAAAACAAGTAGAAGACATGGACACAATTACTTGGGAGGTGCTCTGCAAATGCTGGTTTTCCGTGATAGCTCATCTTCTTAAATACCATGAGGCCAATCTCCCTGTTATGGGGTTTCATTTATGTCACTCAAAAACCCTAAAGCATGCTGGTAGGATCAGGCATAAATGCCCCAGTCTGCCACAGAAATAATCTGATTCCCCTGACTAGTAGAGGTCTGTTTAGTAGAGCCTGTCGATGTAAAATGGATTGCTGTGCAGCTGGCTACTTCCCCACCCACAGGCAAGGGCAGACCTTCCGCTCGTGCTAGTGTGCAGACTGGAGTTCCCTCACTTCCCTCCACCTACCCAAATGTGATAATGTCCAGCTCAAATCTGTTCCTCTACAGAGCCCTCCTGACTACTCCAGCAAACCTCACCTGTCAGATTAGATCCCCATCGCCAGTTAGGATCCCTGTCACACATTTTAATACTTAATCATATGTTATGCTGTTATCAGGTTCCTTTGTGCATCTATTTCTTGACTCTCCAAAGAGACCATAAGATGCTTCAGGGAAGAACACTTTTTAAAAATCACTTCCAAAGCAGCAGAGAATATTTGGTATGCCTTTGGTAATCAGAGAATATTAAAAAGGATGTATGCAATGACCAGGAAGATTAGACCATCATTCCCCACTCAGCTCTCCATGATGTGCTGCCTCTAGTTTCCTTCTTCCCCATTCAGCTGTGATAATACACCACTGGGAGCCTCTGTCACCTTTTGTACCCTCCTTTGAGATTACTATGACTCCACACATCTCTGAAACACCTTTTGAAAGTCCAATGCTGCCTCTAGTTTCCTTCTTCCCCATTCAGCTGTGATAATACACCACTGGGAGCCTCTGTTACCTTTTGTACCCTCCTTTGAGATTACTATGACTCCACACATCTCTGAAACACCTTTTGAAAGTCCAAGATCATTCAACTACAGAAAAGAAGGTGAGAGTATTGAAAGGAAACAACTAATTCACTATTGCGGATCTGTCTTCTGTTTAACCCAACTGAACAGAGGAAATGATTGTCCACGCACTCACGCAGTATCTAGGCCAAGCATGAGAAACAACTTCCTGATGATGAAGAAAGACTGTGAACGATTTTTAAGCACAGGTCTTATTGTGGAATCTTTTTCTCTGAAGGAAAATAATCATCATCACAGAAGCCAATAAGATATGTGTGGGATAACATAAAATATGGAGAATGTACACTAAGTCCTAGGAACGCCATGTGTGCAAAAGCTCCTCTAGCTCCCTTAAAGATGTACAACACCTGTATGCAGAGGACTTGGAGGAGTGTCCGGATTGATGTCTTGGGTGGTTTTGTAAGGTAAGGAATGGATCCATACTCTGCCAAGATAATTGTGTCTTAAAGAACTAGCTTCTGCAATTATTTCTACTGGGAAAAAAATAGGGTGCAATAACAGGTCTTTCTTTTCTATGTCTTTATTTTTTAATTTATCCTGAGGCTCTCTGTTAGTGCTTATGGGTAGGAAGGTAACATTTGATTTAATTTAAGAAATATTTATATCTTATAAATCTAATAATAGAAGACAAAAAAGGATGTGACCTTGAAAAATAGGAATGGTTAAAAGCGAATTTTGTAGGCCAACTATTTTTGTGAGCATGTGTGTATGTGTGACGGTGTGTGTATGTGTGAGTGTGTGTATGTGTGAGAGAGTGAGCAAAAGACAGAGTTTTCTTAAATCTTTTTTCTAGCTTAATATTTTAATTTGAGATATATTCTACCACAATTCTGTAGTAGTTAAGAAAAAATACATACCTGGCATACATGAAAGATGGTAAAAGGCCCTCTTGGTTAAGCACCTCCTACGAGGAAAGATTCAGCTGACTGAAGCCCAGAAAGAACAATGCTTACACCCTCTAATAATTGTGCCCATTTTCAATATATGAATTTCTTTAATACCATGTCTTAATTTATCTTCTTTTTTTTAAGACACTTCATAACATCAAGATAATTTTTTTTTAGATTCAGCCCACATATTCATTCAATAAGTATTTGTTATCTTTTGCATGCCAAGCACTGTCCTAAAAGGGGAGGAAACCTTCACTCTAGTTATGGCCTAAAAGTATAAACCCTGGGGAAGCCACTTAAGCTCTTTTGATCTCTGAGTTTGTTTCTCCAAAATAAGACTAGATCATGGATCTTAAATGCTTACAGATTCAAGCAAATAACATAAATGGACTTGAAGGTGCAACCCTTCATTTACATATTAACCAAAAAGGCACATTGTTCATTTCCACAAAGAAACTTGTTCTCTGCTTTTTAAAAAAACATGAAGCCCTCTCAGATTATATTTTGATTTCCCATTTCTGACAGTTAAAAATGTTTTTCTTCTTTCTTAACTCTACCACAAGAAAACAATAACACAAACACAATGATTAATGCCAACAGACAATTCGCCACAACATTGCTGACCCCTGAGGGAAACCAGGATGGTGTCCCACTGGAGATCTCAGCCCCAGCTACAAGGAGTAACTGCTATTCACTGTAGCTGGTGGTTTGCATGCAGGAATGCAGGCCTACTGCTGCTTAATGGTCCACATTTTTAAGAGAATCCCAACACGTAGATTTGTTATTTGAAATGCACCCACTTAAAAAATTTGGCAGCCAATTCAAAAAATTATAAAAACTCAACTTGGGTCATTATTATGGAAAACAAACAACATATAACTGGGGCCAGGTTCAGCTTGGGAGCTATCAGTTTGAGACTTTGGGACTTGTTGGTCTCTAAGGTCTCTTTCTGCTTAAACAGTTCTATGACTTTCATTAGGAAACCCTAAGGTTTGGATCCCAGTAGGATGAATCCAATTAAAATCACAGCTGCAACTTGCCAAAAGAGAGTCTCAGGGTTACATACATCCTGAAAAAAGAACTGTTCTAAGAGAAGCCATTCATTACGTTTAGTAAAGTAGTTGATAACAAGAAGCTAGAAGAAAGATCATTAAATCTAAATCAGGAAACATATACATTTCAGTGCTGGTTATAATTCTCTTGAGAGCCGTGGAATAATAGACCTTTGATATTTGATGTCGTTACTATTGATTAAAAGTTGTATGTGTTTTCTGAAATAGAAAGATCACTTCTGTGTATTATTGATCAAATTTTTACATTATTAGCACCCACAGAATTCCATGTCAGAGAGAAATGCAAAAGAGGTCCTTGAGAGTACTCACTGGGCCATATTATATTTCTGGTCCCACTGGTTCAGTAAACACAGGGCCTCCATTTTGATATGCATCTTATTGTGTCAGCTTAAGGTATCACAAAGTGATCACTGCTACCTAGCTACAGAGCTCCAGAGAACATGAATTCACATCTTGACAGGTTGTTGATTATTGTGTGATCTCAGACAAGTTACATAAACTTTGTGGATTCATTTTTTCAACTGCAAAATAGGCATTGCTGTAAGGACTAATCAAACATTATATGTAAAAAGCTGTCCCAAGGTAGTTATACTCAGTGAAGGTTGATTAAAAGAAAGAGTGAGTGACCAATTGGTTTTGTTTAGAAGATTCCAGAAAATCTAGGACACAGTTTCTCACAAGAATATCCTAACACAATAGGGGGTTGCACCAGTGGTGGGAAAAGGCTAGAGCTAGAGATTGTGCATAGGAAATTACACATAACCCAAACCTTATCTTGTCTCTGCAGCAGCCAGCCTGTCAAAACCTGAACTAACCCTTGGAGGTGTCAGACATATGAACATATAACCTAATAACAAAAGAGGCTGAGAAAATCCAAAGATACTTTTCACATTTTCAGAAATGAAATTCTTTATTATTTGTGCAGTTTGCTGTACCTCAGATGGTTACTAAAGCCTAACTAAAAAATGGCCCATTTATTCTATCACATTATCAGAGCAGAAATTAAAGCAGAATTGATACAGCAAAGGGTAGCAAGTCCAAAAACTCATGTATAAGCTCAGATTGTGCCAAGAATTTGATTTAGCCTATGAAAATGTCAGAGACTGTCTCTGTCACGGCCACTCTGACCTTGTGAGACTTTTACTTTGGGAAGATGCCCTTCCAGTACTCTATTTGATTCTTCTAAGACTAGCATCTAGTCTTCGGCCCATTTTGCAATCACCCCAGCCTAGAAGATGGTGTACAGATTGCCTGATATATAGACTACCAGCTGTGTTTTTTCTGGCAATCCAAACACTCTGAATATAGGTCTTGGCAGCTGAAATGCTAGCCTGCAAACTCTGCACTGAAGTTCTTTGAGAATTTATCAATTTGTGTTTAGGGACTTTTCAAATGGAAAAAATGAAGTTATTCATGTTTTCACAGGCAGTTCCAAATTCCAAACTGTGTCAAGGGTAAAATATTTCTGTGTTTAAAAGACCAAGACAGAATTACATAACCCAGAGAGGACAATATAATGCTACTCAAGGCACAAATTATACGGCTTTAAAAATTTGCTATTATAATTCTATAACTTTACACAACAGGAAGTGGTTCTTTCTCACCCCTTAGGAGAATTGAATTTGGTTTTCATAATAAACCTGTAAGGCCCAGAGAATTAGAAATTCAACTAGTTACCATCAAGAAAGAATGTTTTGTTTTATGTGCTTACACATTTGAGAAGCTGTCTCTCTGATGAGTTTTGCCAGTGGCATGTTCTATCGGTTTTTCCATGTTGCCATGGGTAATTGCGATTTGAGTACTTTTTTCTTTTCCTTTTTTAAACAATTGGGACTTCAGAATCTGTGGAGCCCAACTGCCACGTAGGTTCACAGAATTTATTACCCAGACGTTTTTCCAGGCTCTGTACTTCCAACCAGTCATTTTTTCACTCATGTTTTAAGCTGTAGCATGGGATGTGGACTGCATAGTATTAAAACTCAGACAAGTATTGGTGCATTGCAATTTTGGGGAAATTGAGAAGTATGTCTATTGGAACACTTTTTCCAGTTGGAAAAAATCCTTTCCAATTGGAAGGATTTCTATTGGCAGTAAGAATTTTTATATATTTAAGTTTGTACAAAAGTAAGAATTGCTACCAAACAAAAAGCTGGTTAAACTAGCAACAGCAAAGAAACCAGTACCAAGTTCTTGATCAGTTTGGAACCGAGGGTTTCAAGAGAGAAATCTAAATAAGGAATTGAAGAGAGATAAAACGATGGGTAAAGAAGAGGATGCATGATACTACTGAGGGAAACATCCTGGTCTAGTGGCTGTTAACTCCAAAGCTCAAGGTTTTTCTTTAACACTGTGCTACGTTCTGTCTGCAACTATTTCCATTTAGGAACCAAGCAATTGATTTTGAACTATAAGTATACATCTTGGAATATATGCAAGCAATGGACTTGGTGAGGAATGATGGTTAATAAAAAACAAAACAAACACACTATTCATCTTTAAGAGAAATTAAGACAGCTTATTCTTGTATATTCTGTGTGCTAAGATTTTTTTGAAAGCTAATGTTTCTTCCAGAAACTCTGATACACACCCTCAACAACCACAGTAAAGGCATAAGATTTTGTAAGAATTTAAGAAGAAAATAATAAAAGACTTGGAACTCAGAGGCTCCCCAGAAGTTTCTTTCATCCATAACGGGACAAAATAGTCAAAATTATGTAACCAAATACTTTAAGGGAGGGACAAACCATTTTTTTAAAAAGCATAGAAAAGCCAATCTAAACTTTACTCAAGCTGATCTATCTGTTGTGATTTGCTTGACCGCAGGGTGAGCACAGGTGGACAAAATGTTCTCTGCAGAGCCCAAAGATGGAAGATAATGTCACTGTCCCCCTCCCCTTTAGAAGAGCCTACCATCGTTCCATCAGTCTTGGCAAGGACCTAACACTTGATATAACAGATTAATAGATGTAAATCTTGTGAAGGTAAATGTATTAAACAAACAGAAGGAATTAACATAATATTGCCTAAAATGATTATGCCTGTTTCACCCACTTTTTTATTTCTTCGATAGATGTAAATCTTGTGAAGGTAAATGTATTAAACAAACAGAAGGAATTAACATAATATTGTCTAAAATGATTATGCCTGTTTCACCCACTTTTTTATTTCTTCGACTAAAATGACACAAAAGCCATTTGTTTTTTCTTGCAGTGTTTTAATTTCAGAGCATATTTTTTCATCTCATAGTGTTCCAAACAAAGTTCCTTCTCAATTTGGTTTTCTTAGCAAATGAAAATAAAAACTAAGAAATTGGTAATATATAGAATGGCACAATCTATAAGAATCCAGTGATTTGAAGTAAATAAATTTAATCAAGTTGTGTGAACATTCAATATAACGCATATAAATCTGCAAGTATCTGAAGAGTTGTAAATTTCAGAGGGCCTATACTTTTTATTTTCAACCAGTTTTTAAATTTCATCATATATATTTATTTTCACCCAATCAGGTAAAAAGCCTGTCAATTAATTCATACTTAGGATGAAACATTCATTTATTTCACAAATATTTATTAAGCATCTGACATATGCTAGGCAGTAACTAGGCATTAGTATATGATGGTGATACCTAGAAAGAATCATTGTCCTCATCAAAACTATAGTGATCCAACACAGAAGATAAACAATTAAACAAGAAATGACATGAAGATGATAATGTGGAATTACAGAAGTGCTTATAGGAGAACATATGTCTGAAGCATCTAACTTACTTTAAGTGGGATAAGGAAAACATTATAGGAGGCACCTTGTACAAATATCTCCCTTCTGGGCATTTGTTAGCACGTAAAATTATTTGTTTGGTTCCATGTTTATTGTCTGTCTGCCCCCACTAGCATGTAAGCTTCTTAAGGGCAGTGACTGTTTTGTTTACTGCTGTATCTCTATGAGCCTATAGCAAGGTCTGGCACACAGTAGGCACTCAATAAATATTTGCTGACTGAATGACTTGTAAGACATAGTGCTGCAGAGGGAGATAACATCATTCTAAGCCATACTGAGAAGTTTAGACTCCATCCACAGCCAGTGGAAAGCACCGGATGGTTTTAAGTAGGGGAATGGCTTGACCTGATGTAAAGTACCATGATAGCTCCAGAAGGAAAATGGATTGGGCAGAGAAGGGAGAGGCTGATGACCTTCAGGCAGAAATCTACACCCAAGGATGGGTCAAAATTGATGGTGGCACAAAAATCACAAGGGCAATGGGGATGGAGAGAAGTGGACAGATCCAGGTGATGTGTAGGAAGTGGAATCAGTGTGGTGGGAGGAGAATCGTCAAGAAGGACCCCAGGTTTGGATCGCTGACTGATTGCATGATGTTAATATTCACCGAGACAAGGAAGCACTGGAGCAGAAGGGGTTTGGGGAGGGATGACCGAGAATTCCATCTTGAGCATGTGCACTCTGAGGTGCCTGCATGATATCCAAGTACAAATGGGCAACAGCTAATCAGATAAATAGAGCCAAAGTAAAGTGGAGATATAAGTTGAACTTCTAGCTCAACACAGAAATTCATTTGCATCCCAAACTTGTTAGGGAGTTCGAATAATCGGAACAGAACATTTTCTTCTTTCCATTGTTATGACACTTGATATGCCACACTTGCTAAGCATTAGCTGCTGTTGATGACAACTTCTTGGTGTCAGACTCGTCTTCAAGTTGAAGTGCTGAACTGCACTGACAGGGGCCTGGCCTAGTGCAATTTCCAAATTGCTTGGCAGCCAAAAGAGGTGAAAAACTCATTACCAAGCCATCTGTCCTGAGATTCTGTCCTATTTCTAAGCCAGAGAGATTTGAATAATTTTAAGAAAATCTAAATAGCACACACAAATTGGTAAGTTCATTCACTATCCACCCTGTAGCCTAGTTTCTTATGATTTACAAAACCCTCAGAAAGCTGTGCAAGGGGGCAGTGTTAGCAAGTAGATGCCCTTGCTGTAGCCTTCGTTTCCATAGAAAACATAATTAAACAGAAGACCAGAGGTCTTCCCATTAAGTATAAGATTTTTGGAATATAAGTAACTTTTGTTATTAGTATTATTTTTTTCCTATATCTGTGTTCCACTTTTAGTCCTGAATTAAGGTATTGCTGTACAATAAAATTGAAAGATAACAGTAGCAATGAAATTAATCTAATGGTCAATTTGAATCTCTTGCTTGTTGTAGAGAAACTTTCCTGAATTTAAATCTCTCCTCCCTTACCTCTCTCCAGTTTCTTCTTCCTCTTTTTCTTTCCATTCTCTCTCTCTCGTAGAGAAACTTTCCTGAATTTAAATCTCTCCTCCCTTACCTCTCTCCAGTTTCTTCTTCCTTTTTTTCTTTCCATTCTCTCTCTCTCTCTCTCTCTCTCTCTCCTCATTACCTCTATTTTGTTTTCCCCTTGGGTAATGAAAGAGCAGGGGGTTTGAGTTAGACAGAACTAGTTTTGAATCAGGTCTCTACCTTATTTTAATTGAGTACCTTGAACCTGTTTCCTGAGTCTTAAATAATGGTAATATTGATGATTTAATACAGGGTTGGGGTTACTATGAGGATTAGATGAGACAACACAGACAAAGATCGTGGCAGAAAGGTGACTCAAAGTGGGTGTTCCATGTCACCTACATTCCCTTTCCATTTCCATTATCTGCCATTATGAAGGCTGTTGGATCTCAGCATCGTGAAACTTGTTGAGAATGGTAAATTAGACCAGGGAGTGGAGGAAGAGAAAACCAGATATCAACGGGTTCAGAAGTGAATGAAAAATAGTAATAGGCGCTAAGTGAGGCAGCCACTCTTGCAAGAGGTAGAAAAAGGCAAAGGACATGGAACAATGGAGCAACAGTGGGAAGGAGGCTCAGAGGCCAGGAAAGATTTTTGCTGCAGGTGGTCGATTGTTTTCTTAGGGTGGGGAGACTTGAGTATGCACATGGAGAAGGAGACCAATGGAATGGAAGAACGTACAAACAGAGGGACCAATAATAGAGAAAAGTCCTGAAGAAAATGGAATATAAGACCAGCACTGACAAAGGTGAGCGTAGCTATCTGTAAAAACAAATTGCCAAATGAACACAAACTCCTCCGGGCAATGGGAGCAGGGCCTTTGGAGACCTGGGATCACTATCATCAGGGACTTCAATCAGACTTTCATAATTAACCAGCAGTGCCAGGAATTCAGTGGATCTACAGCTGTCCAGGGCTCAGGAGGACTGTAGGAGTCCCCACATAGAGCTGCCTTGCCCTAGTGCCTTAACTAGCAATTTATCATTATATGTCAAGTGGTCAGGAGCTATATAGCTTAGCTAAGAGCCTCTCTGTGGGAAGTATAGACTTCAGTTTGAACATGATATGAGCTCCAGCATTTATTATTTGCATATAATGTTTTTTAATTTCCTGAGCCTTAGTTTCTTTAACTCTAAAATAAGAATAATGGCTTCTGTATAATAAAATCAGAATTAATGTATGCCAAGTAATTAATAGTGATTAGCATACATGAACCTTTTTGTTGTTGTTTATTTTTGCATAGTACTTTTTAAAATTGGTTATGAATATTCATGAGATACCAAGGTACTTGTCACCACGTTTTTATTGTGGGGTGTTAGAGTATTGAAATGTGCCTGTTTGCTTCTTATTGAATAGTTTTTCATATCTTTTTCCTTTCACAAAACTTTAAGCACATATAATGTAATGTGCTTGCAGAGCTCTGAGCTGATTTCATTACCACTGCTGTTATCCTAGGGTGGTCAAATGAAGAGATTGTCTCAAGATTCTGAAAGTGGCTTGAGCCAATAGTACTGTGACATTCCCTAAAAGAATCCAGGCCTTTTGTGTTACAGACATAGGCAATGCAAAAATTACCCATGATACCAAGCTTCAAGGAGAGAAAGGAAGAAGTATTTTTATTAAAAGTTTCCCATGCTAAGTGCATTGCTTCAAGAATCTTCTCTAAGACTTTTGACATTTATTCATCAGGTTTAAATCAATATGATTCTTTCCCCATGTGTAGTGATTATGACACCAACAAAAGCACGAACTACAGAAATTCAGAGGTAAAAAGAATGTCTAATTCTACTCTTTCACTTAAGAATATTACTATTGTTACTATTATTATTTAACAAGTATTGTATTTAGCCAGTAATTTCAGATGGGCCAATCCCTATTAGGAATACATTTTTTTTTTTCCTTTTTGTCTTTTTTCGTGAGCGGCAACAGATCGCAACCCTCAGTGTCACGCCCGTACC
>NW_007731009.1:146270-148163 GCF_000696425.1 Galeopterus variegatus | reverse complement strand
GCGCCGCCGCACTCCCAAGCGGCGCACTGTAGCAGTGCGCCACCGGGCCGGCCCAGGAATACATTTTTAATATAAGGAAATCTGTATGTCTGAGTCTCAATTCGTGAATAGTCCCATTTTCATCCTGCCTTTCCTCAATTATGACTTCATGTTCCATGAGAAAAGGCAGAATCTGACATGCAAGTCCTGGCTCTTATGTAATTAAATTGAATAGTGAAGAGTATTTGGAAAGGCGCAGAGTGGTAGGGCAAAAGCAGGGGCAAGGAAGGGCCAAATGAACCCATTCCTCAATATAGTAGAAGAGCACTTCTCCAACTTTAATGGGCAGGTAAATCGGCTGGAGATCTTGTTCAAGTGCAGATGCTGATTCAGTAGGCCTAGGGTGGGGCCTGTGCTTTTGCATTTCTAACAAGCTTTCTTGTTTCTGGGGGTGCTAGTGGTCCCCCACCACACCCTGAATGTCCCGGAAGAACCTAGAATCAGTAACGAGTGAGAGGGACATGGGCTTGCCCTCTAGCTCGGCATCTTAGGAAGTATTTCAAAACTCAGCCCCCAGACACCTGCCATTTGGAGTCTCTCCTCTTTTAACACAGCAGCTCTCTGACATTTTGGTGTTAATGACTGACTGACACCCATCCACCAACAGAAGACATAACCTATGGAAACATTTCTTTATATAGAAACCTGATAGACAGTGGTCAAATAGCCAGAGGAGTAACGATGACAAGGTGACATCATCTGCTGAGGTGAAAGAACAAAACCAGGACCAGGACCCTAATCAACTGCCTTTATCCGAATTGGACCACTCTGGCACATCCCCCAGTGATGATTCTCAATGCAGATCTTTTGGGGAAATCAACAAATATTCATACTGATTTTTTTTCTGGTGGGTCTTACGACATGGTTCCTCTCCACTTTCTCTTGTATCAAACAAATTCAGATTCATAAATTACTTCTATATTAAGCAATTATTTTAGAAGGAAACAAATGAGAAAAATACTGAATGTGCAAAAAACTTAGAGGTGAACTAATTTCTTTTAGAATTATTTACTTGAACAATACAACCCAAGAATTAAAGCGGAAATCGATTCTCTGGTTTATCTCATTTTAAGAGTGTCTATTTTTATTAGAATATTTATTTTTCTAAAAGCAGTCACCCTCTTTAGGCAGAGGAGACAAGTTAGCTGTATCCAATTGCTTTTAATTGTGGCCAGAGGTAGTACACTTCCCATAATAACCCCAGGAAATGTTGTCGAAGGAGTAGTGTGCATGAGGATGTTTACTCAGCAGTGAGCTATCACACACATTTAATTTTATCTTTAACAGCCAAATAGAATTTCAGAAGCCTCGTTTTCTGGCTAGAAAATAAGTATCCGGCCCTAAGCTTGGGCAAGCACTCAGCACATCTTTTCAATTGTTGAGTGATTGATGGCTGTAACTATGACAGCTGACACTTTCACTGAACCATTACTCTTGGAAACAAGGCCATCTATAAGCTCAGAGAAGAAGATTTTGCTGGCTGGCTGTTTATATCTACATTTGCCACCTGGGGAGCATAATAGCTTTATTTCAGAACAAGTTGTATAAATAGAGATATATCCTGATTTCTACAATGGAGTAGCAGGTGCTTTTATTTTTATTTTTTTCCAGTTATTTCAGTTTTGTTTTCTGGGTATCTTAATGTAAAATGATTCTTGGAGGGGTCTTGCAGATTTATCTTCTTAGACTCTACTCATCCTCTGGGCTAAAGAGTCGTTGCGATTGCTCCAGAAATGGAAAGCCTGATTTATATTTCACAGGTATTTTCAAAGGTGCTGAAGCACAGTGGGGCAGTGTCCCCTTGTCTCCGTTCCCTTGATAAGTAGGAAAGCATTCTGGAGGAGAGGCAGGCAC
>NW_007731009.1:143924-145593 GCF_000696425.1 Galeopterus variegatus | reverse complement strand
GTGTCCCCTTGTCTCCGTTCCCTTGATAAGTAGGAAAGCATTCTGGAGGAGAGGCAGGCACAGGCTGTCACTAAGAAGCCAGAGTTCTTGTGCCCTGTGAGAGCCATTCATCCCGTCACTAACATCATGCCTTACTTAAACTACCCAGACAAAAATAGAAGTCCACTTGAGCTGGAAGGGCAGTGAGATGAAGTGCAGAACTGTAGTCTAAATACTCCAGCTCTGTCTGTGAAAACGACTCCCTGGTGGTAGGTCACCTCCGTCAGGCTGGCTCACTTACAGCTGCAAAGAATAGACCCACCTTTCCTGTCAATCAAGTGAGCAACCACTTTTAAAAACAGTGATGAACATAGATAAAGAAAATGCAGCACATTAACCTGATGCTGATATGCTATCAGGTTGGACCACCTAACATGGATCTTGATGACATCTGAACAGGAAACAAAATAGTGGGGGGAAAAAGCACATTTAAAAAAAAAATAAATGGCATATTTTGAAAAATTACCAGTTTCAATTAATAATGATTTTATCATACCAATGAACTTTTTATAGGATATAGCTGTTAAAACCCACGGTTTGACAATTACCATTTCTTCTTTACCCTCCAGTTGTTTTATAGGGATTGCTATCTTCCCAACTAGATTTTAAACTCTTCTAGGACAGCAATAATGTCTTTTTCATTCACTATTTAGGGCTAAATAACAAGAGATGATCTCTGTGCGATCCATGATCTCAACATGGGCAGAGAGGTGGGAAGGGTTCTAGTCTGGCCTCTAAAGAAATCCTTCATGGGCAATAAGAGAATAAAATGTGCTTTTGTGCCACCAACTGTCCAGTTACTCTATTCCTTACAGTGGCACCACTGGATTAAACTAGAAGTACACTGGGGATTAGGAGGGCAGATGGAGAAGGTGAGGACATTCTGTACCCTCGCCCCACCTTAGGAGAGCTGGCCCTGGGGCTGTGGCAATGACTCATTTATCCTTGTGCTCCTAGGTCTGACATCTGATTGGGGTAAGTTTTACCTTCCTTTGAGGCTGAATTTCTACTTCTTTGTCTTAAGAAAATTGAAGTATATATGTGCAATGATTCTTGATATAGACATTTACTTTGCAATTACAGTACCACTAATAATTATCATTTACTGAACATGTATTAAATAGTGAGTACTCTAAGTAGATNAGTACCACTAATAATTATCATTTACTGAACATGTATTAAATAGTGAGTACTCTAAGTAGATTATCTAATTAAACCTACTCAAAAGCCCTCTCAGGGAGCTATTATTACTCCCAATATAGAGTTAAGGAAATTGAAGCCTAGAGATTTTACCTAACATCATACATATATCTGGAAAATTAAGGAGGAGGGATATGTACAGTGGGATATGGAAATTGACAGAGTAATCATTTGCTACAGGCACAGCTAAAATACTCCATAAATGTTGCTTAATGGTAACTGAGATGCAGTTGAATGCTAGGATGTAGTTCCTACCTTCCATTAACAGAAACACGAACTCAGCCTTCCAGGATGATAGACCTTGCACGATTTATGAGACAAGAGTAGACCATATTCTTAAAACTAAATCTTTTGTTCCTTCCATCATGATTTCATCCATAATAGAAATTAAAAGAATTGTCAATGCAGACACCAAAAAGAGTGAATAGAG
>NW_007731009.1:142043-143503 GCF_000696425.1 Galeopterus variegatus | reverse complement strand
CTAGGAAACAATTTGGCATTATCTAGAATAGATGTTTTACTCCTAGGTATATGCCATAGGGACAATTTTGTCCATGTATACAAGGAGACAAATGGTTCATAGCAACACCACATGTAATAACAAAAAAGCGGGGCATGGGGGTAAAAAGAGAAGCCACCCCAGGTAACCCAAATATCAATCAATGGATCAACAGTAAATGAATAAACAGATTGTGGTATATCCATGTGATGGAATATTACACATCAGTGAAAATAAAGTACAGCTATGTGTGACAATATGAATGGATCTGAAACTAAAGACTAAACAAAAAAGCTGTTGCAGAAGAACACATACAGTAAGATTCCATTTACAAAACTCTTTGACGTGCAACTCTGAACAATATAGCAAGGGAATGATAACTAAAAATTCAGGTCAGAACAGGGATGGGCTGTGAAGGGTCAAAGGGAGGGATGGGATCCCGGAAGGGCTCTCATAAGACATCAAAATTAAATACAGTATACAGTTATTTTTCTTCAACTTGGTGGTGGGTACCCAGGTGATCACAGCATAATTATCCCTTTTTATATGTTTTTTTTATTGTGCTAAAATATACATTACATACATTTTACCATTTTAACCATTCTTAAGTGTATGGTTCAGTGGCATTGAGTACATTTACACTGTTGTACAACCATCACAGTAATATTTGATTAAAAGAGTTTATAGTACTGTTTGGTGATAATTATATCGTCTTTACATCTCTGGTGAATTTTAGCCAGCTCAGGGTCATAAAAAAAAGTCTCTCATTCTGATAAATTTTTGTAGTGAGAAACTTGTTTTTTGTGGCCGAAAAAAAGCACGTTGAGTTAGTTGGAGGAGAATTAGTATAATATTTGGAGGAAGATTAAGTTGTTTGATTCCCTGAACTAATTAAAAAGCAGCAACATATTCTCAGTCACATCTGAAGGTTCAATGCCTTAGAGTTAAGGAGTCCTGTCAATAATTTGGTCAGTTGTAAAACTCATTTTAAGTCAGATAGTTGTTTTACTATATTAATTAGATTTCATCTCTCTTTCTAATTGTTTAACAGCCCGATAGTAAACAAAGAAAAGTATTATTCATTTGCATCTGGACACTTGCCAAATATTACATAACTGGAAATGGCAATTAATTGTTTCATAATGCTTTCCATAACAGCAACTGTTCATGTGTTCTGCGAAAAGCAAGGATAAAATAGCAGGTGTGAAACCCACGATAAAGTTATTTCAAATTTTTTATCGGCTCACACTTTTCAGCATTACTGATCTTTCCTTTTTCTCCAATGCTGGGATTTCAGACCCAAGTTTAGCAGGTTCTTGCAGCAGTTGTTCATTTGCTCCCTGTGCCTGTTGCAGCATGACTTGATCATTGTTTAAATGCATTTGTAACTCCAGAAACTAAAGTCAGAAAAAGAAGGTGGGGGGGGGGGAGTCTGTGTTAGT
>NW_007731009.1:140269-141184 GCF_000696425.1 Galeopterus variegatus | reverse complement strand
ACACTTTGGCAGTTGAGCTTCTTTAGGATTTTAATTAAAAGTAAACACATAACACTAAGAAGAAGGCATATAGATTATTTATGATTAACATCATGGCAAAGTAAATTAAAATGATTGTTTTGTCATCTACCTGAATATTCTCCAAACACTGAGAGGCAGCAGGGTCCAGTGAAATTTCTTGGACAATGAATCCAGATTTCAATTTTCTCAGTTAGAAATCAGAAATAACACCATCAACTAACCTTACTACTGAAAGAAGTAAAACACTAAGTGTACTTTCTAAACCTAATTATAGTTTGTTGTGGACATTCACATAAACATTTTCTGGAAATTCATATCCAGTGTCATACATACACACCCAATTTAAAATATTGCACATAGCACTGACAACAAATTTCCATAAGCCTCTGAAATATTTTCCTTAAAACAAACACATATGTGTGTACATATGTGTGTGCATGTGTGTATCTATGTAATATACATATACACATACATGTACATTAGACTATATATGTCTCCCCCCACCCATCCTGTGTTGCAGGTGATACCTTCTCAGCCAATAGGATCTAACCAATACACTCCCCTGTATATGTGTTCCTGGCCAAAGAGTACTAGTGCACCATATTGCCAAGGACCTCTGCCAAAGAGTGCGCCACCCCGTTTTCCTGAGTTGAGTGGGCTCTAAAACACGTATTGTTTACTCTTTTGTGGCTGTTCTTTCTACTATTTATTTTGTGTTACAGCAAGCAGTTTGACAGATGACAAAAAGTCAAAAAGTATCCACATGATACTTATACCCCAAAAAAGGTAGTGAAGGACGTAAGCAGATCAGAAGGTGTCTTTGTGTCTTTGAGGAAATGCAAAGGAATCAAAGAGTAAAGATTATGAAGGACTTAGTGAGTTTTGAAGGCTCTT
>NW_007731009.1:136630-139390 GCF_000696425.1 Galeopterus variegatus | reverse complement strand
GATGACAAAAAGTCAAAAAGTATCCACATGATACTTATACCCCAAAAAAGGTAGTGAAGGATGTAAGCAGATCAGAAGGTGTCTTTGTGTCTTTGAGGAAATGCAAAGGAATCAAAGAGTAAAGATTATGAAGGACTTAGTGAGTTTTGAAGGCTCTTTAACCTTCATAAGCATCATGAACCTCACTGCCAGCTGGAGAACTGACCAGCAAAGTGGGATTGTCAATGCTCATGGTCTGGAGAGTGTCTCCTGGGATCTGTACTCCTATGAACCCATAAGGAAATAATTCTGCCATTTCCAGGAATATATCCCCTGAGTAAGTCAGGTGTGCTGTATCCAAAAGTTTTCTGGAGACACGGTCCCTTTTGGAAAGTAATTCTTTTAAAAAAATGTTCTGATGGGACAAGAAGTGTTTAAGAAACTAGCTAAATCACATGAGACACATTACAGTGTGAAGAGATGGACCACATCTGGTGACAAGAGGAAAAGGGTGTAAAGATTGAAATTATATCAAGAGAGAAAAATACATATAAATCTAATTTAAGTTCAAATCACATGCCTATCCTGGCACACTTAACATTATGTGGAAGCCACTCTTCCTAGAGAGTTGAGAGGTATAAAATGGCAGAAGACAGTGGGTAAATCAGTTCATAATAATTCATCTTACTCCACCAACAGTGTCTGACATATTTATATACTAAGTGGTTAGTGAATGAATCCACAAATGGTTCATATTATGCCGGTGTATTAGTCCGTTTTGTGTTGCTATAACGGAATACACAGAACTGGGTAATTTATAAAGAAAAACGAAATTTATTGCTTACAGTTTCTGAGGCTGGGAGGTCCAAAGTCCATCTGGCGGTGGCGAGAGTGACTTAGGGGTATCACATTGCAAGATGGGGGAAGCAGAGAGAGCAGAGAGAGGGAAAGGCAGATTCTTCTTTTAAAGCCCTCAGAACCACACCCCTGACCACCATTTTTAATCCATTCACTGCTGCACAGTCCTACAATCCAATCACCTCTTCAAGGCTCCACCTTTCAACCACCATAATAGGATTTCCCATGCTCTTAATAGTCAGAGTGGGGGCTAAGTTTCTAATACATAAAACTTGGGGGACACAATTCAAGCTTCAGTGAGTTTTGGAGGGACATAATTCAATCCACTACACCCAGTAAAATTAGCCTCTGACTAGAAAAGTAAAGGCCAACCTTGTTTTCCAGATGGCAGGAAAAATGTTACAAAAATCACACCATCAGGAAAATACCATACTAAATGTATATCTTATTGCTTTTGATATTAAAAATAATGAGAATTCTAAGATTTTACAAAAGATCATAAAGAGCCTTTATGTATGTCTTTTTTTTTTTTTCGTGTCCAGCAACGGATCGCAACCCTCAGTGTCGCGCCCGTACCGGACCGGGACCAGCAATGGGATCGCAACCCTCAGTGCTGCGCCCGCACCTCGCTCAGCCAGTGAGCGGGAACCGGTCTGTATGTGGGATCCGAACCCTCAGCGGGAGCGCCGCCGCACTCCCAAGCGGCGCACTGTAGCAGTGCGCCACCGGGCCGGCCCATGTATGTCTTTTTTTTCCAAATCCTTAACATTGATGTGTCTTTTTTTCTAGGCTCACTTTAATGAAATGAGTCCATGGCAATCAACCAAATTAATTTTGGAAAAGGTATTTTGTTTTCAAAAGCTGGATCTGCCTCCAAAACTTTTTAATTTTTATGTTTTCTACAAATATTTCCCCCTCCTTATTTCTACATGTCACAAATTGGGATAGAAAAATATGTGAATTCTTCCTGACTCTTCTTTCCCACCCCCACCTTTCCTATGCACATATATATTTAGGGGGGAAAAAAGTCAACGAAATACAAAAAAATACTCTTTGCAGCAAATACAACAAGGAGTGTTTAACTTCTGTCTATCATTTTACCTGCTCCTACTGAGTCATCAGAGATTTTGGAGCTGGGGCAGTGGGAGAAGAGACAGAGGAAGTGGGAAGGACCCAGAAGTGACAAATTCATTCTCTAAGCAGTGATTGGGCTCACTGACAGAGCTGGAGACACCATGGTCCATGAGGTACAGTCCCTGTCATCCTGGATTTTTCATTCTAAAGATAGAAAAGCTAACAAATAAACAGATAATAATAAAATACATATGAAATTTGGAATGTTGTGAAGGAAACAAATCATTGCTGAAGAATAACTGAGGCTGCTGTGTGTACTGGGGGTGGGAACCAACTTTAGACAGAATACTCAAGGTGAAGTGAGAAAGATCCAGCCACAGGAAAAGTAGGGAAGCATTTCCTGGAGGAAAATAACTAGCACAATGGGTTGTGAGGTGGAAAAAATGTGAAGGGCAACAAAGGATTTTGAGCAGAGACCTACAGTGCCTAGTTTCCCTTCTGCAAAGATTGTACAGGTTGACTTACAAAGAATGGACAGGAAGAGCCCAAGAGCAGAAGTGGAGGGGCCCTTGCAGGAGTCTTGATAAGAGAAGTGGGCAGCCAACACCAAGATGGGGCAGAGAACGTGGAGAGAAGTGGTGAGACATGGCTTGCTGATGGAGTGGGTGCGAGGACGCAAGAAAAGGGAAGAATCAGCGACGACTCCCAGGTTCCAACCTTGATCACTTGGGTGGACAGTAGTGATATGTGCTCAGATGAATAAGACAGATTTGGAGGGAAGGATAGGATGATTGAAATCAAGAATTCCATTTAATGCTCTTTATGGATTGACTCTGTACACTTACTCTG
>NW_007731009.1:117169-135746 GCF_000696425.1 Galeopterus variegatus | reverse complement strand
CAAAGAGTGCGCCACCCCGTTTTCCTGAGTTGAGTGGGCTCTAAAACACGTATTGTTTACTCTTTTGTGGCTGTTCTTTCTACTATTTATTTTGTGTTACAGCAAGCAGTTTGACAGATGACAAAAAGTCAAAAAGTATCCACATGATACTTATACCCCAAAAAAGGTAGTGAAGGACGTAAGCAGATCAGAAGGTGTCTTTGTGTCTTTGAGGAAATGCAAAGGAATCAAAGAGTAAAGATTATGAAGGACTTAGTGAGTTTTGAAGGCTCTTAAAACTTCATAAGCATCACGAACCTCACTGCCAGCTGGAGAACTGACCAGCAAAGTGAGATTGTCAATTCTCATGGTCTGGAGAGCGTCTCCTGGGATCTGTACTCCTATGAACCCATATGGAAATAATCCTGCCATTTCCAGGAATATATCCCCTGAGTAAGTCAGGTGTGCTGTATCCAAAAGTTTTCTGGAGACACGGTCACTTTTGGAAAGTAATTCTTTTAAAAAAATGTTCTGATGGGACAAGAAGTGTTTAAGAAACTAGCTAAATCACATGAGACACATTACAGTGTGAAGAGATGGACCACATCTGGTGACAAGAGGAAAAGGGTGTAAAGATTGAAATTATATCAAGAGAGAAAAATACATATAAATCTAATTTAAGTTCAAATCACATGCCTATCCTGGCACACTTAACATTATGTGGAAGCCACTCTTCCTAGAGAGTTGAGAGGTATAAAATGGCAGAAGACAGTGGGTAAATCAGTTCATAATAATTCATCTTACTCCACCAACAGTGTCTGACATATTTATATACTAAGTGGTTAGTGAATGAATCCACAAATGGTTCATATTACGCTGGTGTATTAGTCCGTTTTGTGTTGCTATAACGGAATACACAGAACTGGGTAATTTATAAAGAAAAACGAAATTTATTGCTTACAGTTTCTGAGGCTGGGAGGTCCAAAGTCCATCTGGCGGTGGCGAGAGTGACTTAGGGGTATCACATTGCAAGATGGGGGAAGCAGAGAGAGCAGAGAGAGGGAAAGGCAGATTCTTCTTTTAAAGCCCTCAGAACCACACCCCTGACCACCATTTTTAATCCATTCACTGCTGCACAGTCCTACAATCCAATCACCTCTTCAAGGCTCCACCTTTCAACCACCATAATAGGATTTCCCATGCTCTTAATAGTCAGAGTGGGGGCTAAGTTTCTAATACATAAAACTTGGGGGACACAATTCAAGCTTCAGTGAGTTTTGGAGGGACATAATTCAATCCACTACACCCAGTAAAATTAGCCTCTGACTAGAAAAGTAAAGGCCAACCTTGTTTTCCAGATGGCAGGAAAAATGTTACAAAAATCACACCATCAGGAAAATACCATACTAAATGTATATCTTATTGCTTTTGATATTAAAAATAATGAGAATTCTAAGATTTTACAAAAGATCATAAAGAGCCTTTATGTATGTCTTTTTTTTTTTTTCGTGTCCGGCAACGGATCGCAACCCTCAGTGTCGCGCCCGTACCGGACCAGGACCAGCAATGGGATCGCAACCCTCAGTGCTGCGCCTGCACCTCGCTCAGCCAGTGAGCGGGAACCGGTCTGTATGTGGGATCCGAACCCTCAGCGGGAGCGCCGCCGCACTCCCAAGCGGCGCACTGTAGCAGTGCGCCACCGGGCCGGCCCATGTATGTCTTTTTTTTCCAAATCCTTAACATTGATGTGTCTTTTTTTCTAGGCTCACTTTAATGAAATGAGTCCATGGCAATCAACCAAATTAATTTTGGAAAAGGTATTTTGTTTTCAAAAGCTGGATCTGCCTCCAAAACTTTTTAATTTTTATGTTTTCTACAAATATTTCCCCCTCCTTATTTCTACATGTCACAAATTGGGATAGAAAAATATGTGAATTCTTCCTGACTCTTCTTTCCCACCCCCACCTTTCCTATGCACATATATATTTAGGGGGGAAAAAAGTCAACGAAATACAAAAAAATACTCTTTGCAGCAAATACAACAAGGAGTGTTTAACTTCTGTCTATCATTTTACCTGCTCCTACTGAGTCATCAGAGATTTTGGAGCTGGGGCAGTGGGAGAAGAGACAGAGGAAGTGGGAAGGACCCAGAAGTGACAAATTCATTCTCTAAGCAGTGATTGGGCTCACTGACAGAGCTGGAGACACCATGGTCCATGAGGTACAGTCCCTGTCATCCTGGATTTTTCATTCTAAAGATAGAAAAGCTAACAAATAAACAGATAATAATAAAATACATATGAAATTTGGAATGTTGTGAAGGAAACAAATCATTGCTGAAGAATAACTGAGGCTGCTGTGTGTACTGGGGGTGGGAACCAACTTTAGACAGAATACTCAAGGTGAAGTGAGAAAGATCCAGCCACAGGAAAAGTAGGGAAGCATTTCCTGGAGGAAAATAACTAGCACAATGGGTTGTGAGGTGGAAAAAATGTGAAGGGCAACAAAGGATTTTGAGCAGAGACCTACAGTGCCTAGTTTCCCTTCTGCAAAGATTGTACAGGTTGACTTACAAAGAATGGACAGGAAGAGCCCAAGAGCAGAAGTGGAGGGGCCCTTGCAGGAGTCTTGATAAGAGAAGTGGGCAGCCAACACCAAGATGGGGCAGAGAACGTGGAGAGAAGTGGTGAGACATGGCTTGCTGATGGAGTGGGTGCGAGGACGCAAGAAAAGGGAAGAATCAGCGACGACTCCCAGGTTCCAACCTTGATCACTTGGGTGAACAGTAGTGATATGTGCTCAGATGAATAAGACCAGATGAATAAGACAGATTTGGAGGGAAGAATAGGATGATAGAAATCAAGAATTCCATTTAATGCTCTTTATGGATTGACTCTGTACACTTACTCTTGGACGCAAGAAAAGGGAAGAATCAGCGACGACTCCCAGGTTCCAACCTTGATCACTTGGGTGAACAGTAGTGATATGTGCTCAGATGAATAAGACCAGATGAATAAGACAGATTTGGAGGGAAGAATAGGATGATAGAAATCAAGAATTCCATTTAATGCTCTTTATGGATTGACTCTGTACACTTACTCTTTCAGAAAGGTCAATAAGTGGAAATTCTACAAATAACCTTATCACTGATCCTGTTTCAGCCATGAAATATCTACTTTATAAAATAAGGAGATTACAAAACTAAATACAGTAATTATTCCTCTAAACCTGGTATAACAGTAATCATGTGAGAAATATAATGAGTTTCATTAATGCACAGCACATTGTGAGGTTCTCAAAGGAAAGTACTGAATATGTGCGGAAGGCTCATTAATTTAGTACCCAGGACTGTGTTGTTGAATGCAGTCATGCTAAAATTAGAGTAGAGGTCTAAAAATAGTAGCACAGCTTCCTCCCCATAAAACACTTTCTCAACAGATTAACAGTGGCTATTGCTCCTATTCATGAATCCTGGCCTAGTTTAAGAGCCTGGGAGCATTAAAACAAATAATTTGACAAAGCTAACAACCTGGAAAGTTATTATTGCTTTGTTTGGAGAAAAGCCCATCATATTTAGGAATGAGATTTTCCCCATTTTTCCTTGGATTTCTGTGGTGTTGGGGTTGGGGAGATTCCTAGATGTTACACATGAATTTACTTAGTTTAAGTTCTTGTCCACAGCACAAATTATTAATCTTACCACTGTCTTGGGGTATATAGAATTACTCTTGAAAGCTAAACCCGGCTGTTCAGTCATATCAGCTGTTACACTGCATTGATATTTTAATGTTTTACATGATATAGTGTATGGAGAGATATTGCCCAAACTTAATTGTCCCCTGATGCATCCATCAGCCAATCTCCAGAGATTTAAAGTGATGTGATATACATCACTTTGTTCTTGAATATCTCTACAGAATGAGATTTCCCAGTCAGATCAATTCAATAAACATTACAAGAATGTGTATCATGTGCCAGAAACTGTGCTAGTTAATATCACATGGTGTTTTTACAATCTGACTCATACTCCCACTTCTATTTTTTTTACTAGTAGCTAATATTTATTGGTCACTTAATTTGTTCCAGTAAGTGTTTTAAAGGTATTCACAGGAATAACACAAAGCCAGTTATTTTGCACACAGATTTTCTCACATGCAAGGAATAGGATGACCAACCTGACACAGTTGGCCTGAGACTGCGTCACTATTTTTTAATTCAGGTGAAATTCATATAATGTAAATTTAACTATTTTAAAGTGGGTGATTCAGTGGCATTTAACACATGCAACAATGTTGTATAATCACACCCTCTATCTAGTTCCAAAACATTTTCATCACCCCAGAAGAAATCCCCTAACCCATTAAGCCGTGACTCTCTATTCCCACCTCCCCCAAGTCCCTGGCAATCACCAATCTGCCTTCTGTTTCTATGGATTTAACCATTCTGGATATTTCATAAAAATGGAACCATACAGACCTTTTGTGTTTGGCATCTTTCACTAAGCATAATGTATTTGAGGTTCATCAACACTGTAGCATATATCAATACTCCATTTTTATGGCTGAACAATATTCCATTGTGTGTATATACCACATTTGTTTATTCATTGTCTGTGGATGGACTTTGTGTTGTTTCCACCTTTCGGCTATCATGAATAGTGCTTCCGTGAACATTCATGTACAAGTATTTGAGAGTCTGTTTTTTATTTCTTTGGGGTAAACTCCTAGGAGTGAAATTGTTGGGTAATATGGTAATTCCATGTTGAACTTTTTGAGGAACCATCAAACTCTTTTCCACAACTTCTGCACCTAACATTGCCACCAGTAGTGTACAAGGGTCCCATTTTTTCCACATCCTTGTCAACACTTGATATCCCGAGTTTTTTCTTTTAATTATAGCCAACCTATGGGTGTGAAGTGATATCTCTTTGTGGTTTTGAGTTTCACTTCCCTAATATCTCATGATGTTTAATACCTTTTCAGTCACTTTTTAGCCCTTTGTCTATCTTCTTTGGGGGAATGTCTATTCAAGTACTTTGCCCATGTTTCAATTGGGTTGTTTGTCTTTCTGTTGTTGAGTTGTAAGAATTTTTTGTGTATTCTAAATACCCTTATCAAACATATTTTATTTGCAAATGTTTTTTCCCATTGTGTAGGTTGTCTCATCACTTTATTGATAATGTCCTTTGATGAACCAAAGTTTTAAATTTTGATGAAGCCCGTTTATCTGTTTTTCCTTTTGTTGCTTTTGGTGTCATACTAAGAATCCATTGCCAACTCCGAGATCATGATGATTTGGGCCCATGTTTTCTTCTAAGGGTTTTATGGTTCTAGCTTCTATATTAGGTTCCATCTTGCATTAATTTTTGTACCTGGTATGAGGTAAGAGGACAACATCATTCTTTTGCATGTGGATATCCAGTTATCCCAGCAGAATATATATATAGGTTTGGGTTTAAGTTTATCTCAGTCTTTATATTATATAAAAAATTCCCAATTATTATTTGTTAAATATTAGGGGAAAAGAGAAAAGTTACTGTAAAATTCTGGATTTGGCATTTATCATAATATGTTGTAACTCTCTATATAATATGTAATAAGCCATATTATAATAATGATAATGATGACTCTCTCTTTAGATCAGGGTCCTCAACACTGGGTACACATTAGAATCCCCTGGAAGCTTTTATAAAAAGCTAATACTTGAGCCCCACTCCCCTCCAACTGAATCAGAAAACTCTGGGTATGAATCTCAAAAAGCAATAGTTTTTAAAAACTCCCCATGGGGTTCTAATATGCAGCTAGGGTTGAGAACACCTGTGCTCTTAGTTAATTCCTATCCTTTGTTTGTGTTTGTATTAGTCTGCCAGGGTTGCCATAACAAACACCATAGACTGAGCAGTTTAAACAACAGAAATGTATTTCTCACTTAGGAAGCTGTGAAGTCCAAGGTCAAGGTTTCGGCCAATTCAGTTTCAGATTC
Organism: Galeopterus variegatus; assembly: GCF_000696425.1. Taxonomy (NCBI): domain Eukaryota; kingdom Metazoa; phylum Chordata; class Mammalia; order Dermoptera; family Cynocephalidae; genus Galeopterus; species Galeopterus variegatus. The sequence goes on along the minus strand of NW_007731009.1, from coordinate 129,785 downwards.
TGGTGAAGGCTCTCTTCTTGACCTGCAGGTGGTCGCCTTCTCACCGTGTCCTCACATGGTAGAGAGAAAGAGAGCCCACGCTGCTGTCTCCTCTTATATGGACATTAAACTTAATAGACCGGGACCCCACCTTTATGAATTCATTTAACCTTATTTACTTCATTAGAGGTCCTATATCCAAATACAGTTACAGTGGGGATTAGAACTTCAACATATGGATTTGGTGAGGGAGCAAACAATCCTGTCCATAGCAGTGTTATCAACACTTCTATGACTCTAAAGAAACCTATGGATCCCTCTCCCTAGATAAATGTGATCTGTACTTTCATGAAAATATTTTGTAAAATTGCAAAATATTTCAAAATGGTTGTGCATCCCTGATTTAGACTGTAAGCTCCTCAATGGCAGGAACTTTGCTTTTTATCTTCATATATTTTTGGCATGAGCCTCTCTCTGCACCTACCCATCTCCACTTTAAGAAGTGAGCATTTGAGTCCTAGCATAAGGACAGACATATAGACCAATGGAATAGGTTTGAGAGTCCAGAAATAAACCCATACATCTATGGTCAACTGATTTTTGACAAGGGTGCCAAGAAGATTCAATGGAGAAAGAATAGTCTCTTCAGCAAATGGTGCTGTGACAAATGGATATTTGCATGGAAAAGAATGAAGTTACACCTCTGAAAACATTCTGTATTTCTCATATAAAATTTAGGCTTGAAGATTTAGCCATCTCTACTTTAACCACGTCTGGCCACAGTAGAAATGAACCATGATGCAAATGTGATGGTGTGTACTATAAGAAATTAACAGCATCTAAAATGTATTCCAATCAGTCAAAAGGAAAAATATTTTCAGAAGCTAAAAAGTTGTCTGCTTTGGACTTCTAAGAGTAATTTGGAGGCTTAACTGGAATTCTTTTGATTCCTATTCAATGAGTAATGTCACACCAACAGCAAATGATTTCCTTATGCCAAGAAAGAGTGACAAATAAAAAATAAAAATGGAGTCATAAAATTTTACTTTCTTCAGCAAATGAACAAATAGTGAAACAGCAAAGCAAAGGTTTCTGCAGACAGAACTACAAACAAATTATAGGGGAATTTTACCATGCACTTAAAATCTTCAATTTCTGGGCCGGCCCGGTGGCGCACTGGATAGTGCGCCGCTTGGGAAGCACGGCGGCGCTCCCGCCCGAGGTTTGGATCCCACATACAGACCGATTCCCGCTCACTGGCTGAGCGAGGCGCGGGAGCGACACCGAGGGTTGCGATCCCGTTGCCGGTCCCCGGTCCGGTACGGGGGCAACGCTGAGGGTTGCGATCCGTTGCCGGACACGGAAAAAAAAAGACCAAAAGACAAAAAAAAAAAAATCTTCAATTTCTGTAGATACCCAAGTTTACTGAATAAGTACTTGGGACCCATATTTTTCAAATAGTATTTTTTCTGTACCACAGATAATTTTATCTCAATATTTTTTTCCAAAGCAAGCGACAAGTTACTAGATTTCATTGTCCTTGTATATGCCCTGTATTATATAACATGGGTAAAGAAAACAAAAATAACAACCCTTTGTGGGATTTATGTAAAGTAGATCCAGAGATCATCCAGATATTATTATTCGACAACTTCTCTTAGGTATTTGATGACTCCCCACCGCAATGTATATGGAAGCAAGAGTTTCTTTTAATCTTTTATGGTAGCTTCTTCCCTAGATTCTGCTTTGGATATTCAAATTAGTGTTCACCCTTCGAGTTGTGTAAAACATGGAGTGGGGCGTTGCGGGGAACACAATTAGAGTAGGTGAGACTCTTGCAAGTATCAAAGTATCACAGAACTGAATTCTGCAAGATTTTAATTCTAAGTTCTAAATACATTTTCTTGCTAGGCAAAACTTCAACAATGTACTTGGGTCAGTTTCAAGTAATCCCTTTATTAAAACACCAACAGGTTTCTATTATACAATATGCCCTGTTTTTTTCTCTCTATATAGATGGATATAAACATATAGACATTTTACTTTATTTTATTTTTAGCTGTGAGACTACTTGAGTTAGAATCCTAGATCTACCACTCACTTGCTACATAACCTCAGTTCCCTGCCTAAGCACACGTGTTTGACCTCTGTATAATGGGCTATTAATAATAGCATCTATCTGGTATTTGAGGTTGCTGTGGGGATTAAATGAGTTAAGACATATATAGCACTAAGAACTGGTGCTGGGCACAAATATTAACCATATTTCTAAGAAAAAAGTAAAAGAGTACACATTATTTCATCAACTCTTTTTTGTACAAAAGTTATTGCTTTTTAAAGCATTGGATGCTACAATTTCTAATCTTAGTATGGGCAGATATATATTTACCTGGTCGTGGAAAGTTCATGGATTTAGAAGGTTCTGGTCTGTTCATACACAAGCCACTGCTTTACACTCTGATTTATTAAGACGATGACTCAGAATTATTGTCCTCCAACTTCCCTGGGTGCTTCTATGAAATGACTTACTTCTCTGTGTCTAGCTCATAGGGAACAGATGTTAGAGGGAAAAAATAACACGGTAACAATTTCCTCTAATTAGTACCCTTGTGAGTAGACTGAACAAGAAGATTGAGCAGCCCTAGAAACTAAATTACCGTCTTGTCTGTGGGCGACCCTCCCAGTAGGGTAAGAAACTAGAGAGCGTGGATAAGGCCCGTGTGGCTCTTCTGTGAACAAATAAATGGGCCTTTCGGTCTCTAAGGCTAGAAATATGACCACTTTTAAGAGCATTTTAATCATTCTGCATTTTTTAAAAAGCTGATGGTTTCATACCGTGTTTCTCCTTTCTTTTTTTCTTCCCCCTCTGTCTTGGATTGAATATCCCCACAAAACTTGGCTCCCACTGTGACTGCTAAGAGGCTGGGAAATCCTATTATGGTAATCGAAAGGTGGGGCCTTGAAGAGGTGATTGGATTGTAGGACCGTGCAGTAGTGAATGGATTAAAAATGGTGGTCAGGGCCGTGGTTCGGAGGGCTTTAAAAGGACAGTGAATGAGGTTAGTCTCTCTCTGCTCCACCATTTTCTGTCATGTGAGACCCCTGGCTCACTGTCACCACCACCAAGGCCTTCACCAAATGTGTTCCCTGGATTTCGGACTTCCCAGCCTATGAAACTGTAAGTAATAAATTTCATTTTCTTAAAAATTACCCAGTTTCAAGTATTTTGTTATAAGCAACAGAAACAGACTAAAACACCCTCCCCCTGACCCCAGCCATAAAGTGAGATAACTATACTTTTTACACTATGACAGACTCAGCAATTCCTCAATTTTTTATGAGCACTTAATAAGGGGCAGCATAAAAAATATCGCTAAATTAATAGCTAACAAGGTAACCTGTAGGGCAAAAAGAAAGGTGGAGGGAAGAAAAGAGAAAACCTCGTTTGATCAGAAGTTCTTCTCAATCAAAATCAAATGATACCAAATGATGGTTTTTGTTGTTCTAATATGAAGTCCAACATTCATTTATATTCATTTGGTAATATTTTTTTTGACTTACCATTCAGCATCTCCTGATAGAACTAATTTTAATATCATGAGAACAAGCTCCAGCATCTTGACTATTTCATTTGTATACTGTAATTTCTATGTAATTAAGTTCCATGTCCATTAGAAGCCCAGGAGCCCAAAATAAACATATCATAGCACAGAACTGCAACACTTTTTTCTCTGTCATAAAGATGAGTTAATTTTGGAAATAAATTTATTCTAATCCAACTTGAAATATACAGCCATTATCTCAGAGTCTTAGGACTAAAAGAAAACTTACGAGGTCTTCAGTCTAAGCCAGACCACTTTTAGAAAACTTTAGGTAGGGGTTTCAAACCTAGTCTTAGGACTCTCTCAGAAAAGAAATTTTATGACTTTATAGCATATGGCCATAGAGTAACAAGACATAGTTCCATAAACCACTCTTGGAAATCTCATTTCATAGCCATCTTTCACAAAGATGAATCTCTCAGGTTGTCAGACTAACCTCTTGCTTTTCACATAATTTTATACAAGTTAAGATAAAATTTTTAATGAGTTCACTGTCTCTTTTTTTAACCTCTTTTTAATTTTCTTGTTTTCTTCCCTTTAGTTTCCTTTCATTTCCTTGTCTAGATTATAAATGTCATCATCTTTACAAAAATGAGTTTAGGAATTTATTATCAAACTGCCTTTTTGGGGCCGGCCCGTGGCTCACTCAGGAGAGTGTGGTGCTGATAACACCAAGGCCGCGGGTTTGGATCCCATATAGGGATGGCCGATTAGCTCACTGGGTGAGCGTGGTACTGACAAACTGCCTTTTTGCTAATCTTTGATCATCATAGATAACATTACTGTCTATGATGTCCCATAAAAGGCCTGTATTTGTTCTCAAATGTAGTGCAGAAAAAAAAAAAAAGTGCACACAGACACACACAAGTACTTGGTCCAAGGTCATGGGTAGCTGGAGTACTTTTGCCACAGGAACATGAACTGAACCAGTCCTTTCTAGGATTAAGTGCAAATGCAGATTTATGAAAGTCTATCAGTTTTATAACTTATTAGATGAACATCACCTTCTTAAAGGACTCATAAGTGGTTTGGCTTCACAAAAAAATGGTTATCTTCCTGAGTTCCCTTCCCATATTCTTAAAGAGCTATGTGGGGGGGGGCAGGGGGGGTGGTTAGTAGGTATTTGTTAATACCCACTATCTACTAAGCACTGTGTTCAAGGATAGGGACATGGAGATGAATAAAACCAGGGTCCCACCTGGTGGGGGTGCTGTCATTCGGGAACCACTAACACATAACGCATCATTTCTGAACAATCGGCAGGTGCCATGAGGAAGGTCTCTGCAGGGCTGCGGGAGGCCAGAGCCGTGGAAAGTCAGGGAAGACTTCGGGAAGAGTTGCTACAGTTGACAAAAGTTTTCAAGGAAATAGTCTGAATAAAAGAAATTTTTTTAAAAGAGTGTTTATAGCAGAGAACGGGGAGGACATATTGGAGGACAGGAGTGGGAGGAGGCAAAGTATTAGTCAACTGTGTTGCTGAAAAAGGGGAAAAGAGTCCTCGTGAAGATGGTTAGGCAGATTTGGTGAATGTCACAGCCTGCTTCCAGCTCTACTTACTGTTTGTACCCAAACCAAATCGTACATGATTGTCACTTGGACCACTAGGAACAGACAAACATGCCTGAAGCCACGCATGGAGAAAATGCAGGTCTGAGATCTATTTTTAAAAATCAATTAATTAATTAATTTAAATTATTGAAGCATAATTGATTATACATATTTTGGGGTACAACGTTGACTGCCATCACCTGTGCACACATATGTTGATTTAATCAATATTAGTAGCATGTTCATTATTACGAATCGTAATTATTCTTTATGCCCCTTACTCAATCTCTTCCGACCCCCCTCCCACCTCTAATAACCACGGATTTGTTCTCACCTTCTGAAAACCAACATCAATTTTTAACACAAAAATCCCAAGTGATTGTTTCCTAATGAACTTCCCCCCTTACTCCCGGGTGAACCAGTATTTGGGAATCACCACTAAAGCAATGACTTCAATTTTGATGCATTTAGGAGTAAGTGGAGTCTCTGACTTCTCTGTTTGGAGCCATCTTCCTATGAGATTCTGACACTCACCTAATGTAAGAACTCTGGTCAAGGATAGGATGTGAGTAATTTGAGTTTGGTCTCTTTAGGTGCCATCTATCTGCTGCATCAGGAACTGGAGTTTCTAGACAAAACAGTACTACTAATAAAGCACTCCCATATTTGTTGCAAGTTTTAAAACACAGCAAATGTCACCGGTGCCCCACCCTCACCCCTTGGCTTTTCGGTGTGCTCGGGCCTCTTCTAACTGCCAATATTTGCATCTCTGGCCTGAGGACGTTTCCCAGAACTGAGGGCCAATCTGGCTATGTACCTAGCAAAATGGAAATGCCAGGGTATGAGCAACCTTCAGAAGCAGCCCTCAACCAGTGACTCTCAGGGCTTCCAGCTCCCTTGCCTCTCAGGCAGGGTAATTCTGAGGCAAGTGTTGACAGCGTTTCCTAGAGTTATAATAATATCCTGGCTTAATAATGCACGTTTTATTGGCTGCCTTCCCTCCCCTGTGTCATTTCCCTGCTCCCCATCAGGGTTTGCTTCACTTCCCAAATAAACTCCTCTTTACGCTCAAATCCTTACATCAGGGTCTTTGTAACTAGGGGAGCCAATTCAAGAAGATATGACCTACCAGATAGAATAATATCTTCAAGTTTAAATAGTACTTTATAAATACCTCCCCTGAAAAATAAAAACAAAATGCAAAGATAATAAATAAAAGAGGCCAGTTTTACAGCAACCATATTTTATAAGACGTGTTATAAAAAGTAGATATTTTTTCAGTTGTGTGATTTATGGTTTGCACACACTTGGAGGAAAACCACAGGACTGTCACCAAGGAAGGACAAGTCAGTCATCATTCTAGGTATAAAGCCAGAGAATGGTACTGATGGACTGAGGGAGGGGTCAGGTAGAAATATGGAGAGATGCTGAATTTTTATAAGTATGTAAATATACGCATGCATAGTGAAAAATCTGGTGGACCTGCAAACCCATTGCTTTTCCAGCTGACTCTGATCAGAGCCATGTAATTAACAAATCATGACTCAGTGATGTGCTGGAACTTGCAAATAGCATCTTGTGAGAGCCTGAGAGCCGATCGTCAATTTCAGGAATTTTGCAAGCAGATTACTCCACATTGTAGTTTGAAATAGGCCACGGTGGGAGTATTTGCACCACAGAAATGGGAAAACACTGTAAATCAGAGTTTCTTCCTCCTCCTAAGATCCATTTGGTAACCAGCCCACCACAGAATCATAAACTTGTCATTATTCACCTGTTCTATTAAATATTCAACTTCACTGCAACAAGGAAACCAAGGACTATGAGCAGGTCAAGATTCACTGTCCTGGTGCCTTGTAAAATTGGATCAGGATTGTCAGAGATTGAGGAAGATATTGCTTAGATAGGTGGTCTTTCATTCGGCTTTGCAATTACAAATGAATACACAAACCGTTTTAAGAAAATTTTCTTATCTTCAAATTCCATATGTGCTCTTCCCAAAAACTGAGTTGCCTGAGAATGAGGCTACCTCTCCATACTCCTTTGCTCGCTTTACAGAAGAAAGGCACATCTTCACAGACACATCAAATCTTGCTACCGGGCATTTCCCTGGGGTGTACAAGTCTCCAAGGCTCCAAACAAAGACATGCAAGGAAAGACTACTTTACAGAAGAAAGGCACATCTTCACAGACACATCGAATCTTGCTACTGGGCATTTCCCTGGGGTGTACAAGTCTCCAAGGCTCCAAACAAAGACATGCAAGGAAAGACTGATTTGGAAGAAGACTCCTTTCATGATTAATCAAGTCATCTTAAACACACAGGCCCTCCTATCTTATACCTGTATCTATTAAGATGAAGCTTGAAATTGAAAAGGAAGGTATTTTAGCCTGTTTTACAACTTTTCTGAATTCAGAACAACTAAGGAAATAAGATCAGATTAATAAAAATTTTAAGACACTTTAGAAAACCCCACAACTATCAGTTTTACATGACTACGTCTGAATTCAGAACAACTAAGGAAATAAGATCAGGGACAGTGATTCTTTTCATTGTAACTGAGTGCTTTACAAGATTAATAAAAATTTTAAGACACTTTAGAAAACCCCACAACTATCAGTTTTACATGACTACTTTGCTATCACTACCTTAGTGTGCTTTATTTCATAAGGTAGTTCAAATGTACTTAATCAAATTTTATCATGAAATATTTATCCAATTACAGTCCATCTTCATCTTATTTTATTTTACAAGGTGTTCAATATTTTCTACCTCCTAGTAACAAAAAAATGATTTTTTTAAACTTGCAATTAAAACAAATTTAAATATCAATTTTAAAATGATAAGAAAGGTACATAGTTTTTTTAAAAAATTCCTTTAATGGGCACATGAGCAAAGAAGTTTAGCCCTGCCTGCTTAGGTTACTCTCACAGCCTCTCCAGGGGAGGACTAGATGGAGGCAAACAAAGACTTTCAGAATACCCAAAAGCAGAGAAAAGGAATCCCTTTGAAGAATGTAATCGCTCATTGCAAACATTGCATTATAGTTGTTATTTGGCAGAAAAAGTGCTGTCACTGATGGGGTGGGGGGGAGTTTATGAAAAGGGAATCTAAAGACAATAGCTTTAAAGCATTGTGATATTCAAGCATATATATATTTATATATATACTGAATTTCATTTAAGACTTGCACTTCATTTAAGATCATCAGAAAAAAAGAAAAACCTCTGAGTCTATAGTCACTAATCTACAGCCAAGACTGTATCTCATTGCTTTGTTTTTCCAAGTGTACCCAAAAGTTAACTCTTCTTAGATCCTCTGATCTAGGTGTACATTATGTAAGCTCTATTATGAAGTCACACCAGATTGTAAATGTCTATATTATTAATAGCATCAAAGCAATAAATGTGTTCCTTGACATAGGCTAAACCTGGGTATTTACGAGACACCTGCACAATCTTTTATGAGTTCACGTTGACAGAATATGTTGAATTGTTTCTTCTAAAAGAATCTACTAAAAACAGCCCTCTTTTTCTTCTTTATTAGGAATTCCAGAAGTTATGGTCTCCTATAAAGTCAAAGTCATGTGGGAGTAAAATTTATCTTTTTCCAGAAAGTTCCTCTCAGCATTAAAGATGATGTATTTGTGGAACTTCAAACTGTGGGGGCAGCAGTCATCCATGATAATTGCTCCAATAAAATTCTCAGGTTAAAGGTATCTTGTTTTGGCAACTTGATGATTACACTTAGCCAGGTTGGAAGTGATGGAGACAGATAAAATTTCCTTCATCAAGAAAAGAGAAAATGTATGTTTTTAAAATCAAATTGCAGGCAATCTCAGAGGCAGCACTTTGTCCAAATAACTGCAGACATTGCCTTAACTTTTTTTGGCATAAGCAGTATAAAGAATGGCAAGAAATAAACTCTTTCTATTTTGGTGAAAAGAATCTATTCCTATTCTGTTTTCTAGAAACCAGCGGAATAATCTATCTTCACAGTTCATCTACAAGGGTACTTCAAAAAGTTCATGGAAAAATTTGTACTATTTTATTTTATTGAAACATAATTAATTGTATATATCTGTGGGGTGCAGCATTGAATATCAATACTTGTGTGCAATATGTGATGCTCAAATCGGGATAATTCTATATCATTACACAGTGTAATATTTTTTTGTGGCCCTTTACTAATTTCTCACTAGCTGCCTCCCCCCACCCGCCCCACCTCTGGTGGCCTCAGTTCTGTTCTCTCTTTTTGAAAGTTCAATGAATTACTGTGATTATTGTATCTTTATTTCTTTTTTTATTTATTTAATTTTTTAGCCCTCACTTATGAGTGAGGACATGCGGTATTTCTCTTTCCATGCCCGGCTTATTTCACATAACATAATTCTCTCTAAGTTCATCCATGTTGCTGTGAACGGCAGAGTAGTATCTCACTTTGTATATATACACCATATTTTCCTTATCCTGTCATCAGTCGGACATTTAGGTTGGTTTCAACTCTTGGCTGTCATAAATAGAGCTGCTATCTTTTAATTCTATTTTTCCACGAACTCTCTGAGGTACCCTCATATTTGTGTGCCCAGAAAAACTTTTTTTTTTGGTGGCTGCCAGTATGGAGATCTGGTAAAACCTTGGTGTTATACCAACTGAGCAAAATGGCCTGCTGAAAAACTCATTTAAAAAAATTCTTTTCTCTTGCAAATGTGTTAGGCAATTTAGCTTATGCTTCCTACATTCAAGGCATGAGATCAAATGATTACTTACATGCATGAAGAGAAACAAAAGACTTAGAAAATGATTTCTGTTAAACTACTGAAAAAAAGCCAAAGGGAACACATTTTAGAGAGCAAGGGAAGGGGAACAAAAATGATTAAAGGTTTTGATGACGAAAGGAGCTACGCATGTTTAATTTATTTTTGTTTTTTTTGTCTTTTTTTTTTTTTCCTGACTGGCCACGGATCGCAACCCTCAGTGTCGCTCCCGGGACCGGCCACGGGATCGCAACCCTCGGTGTTGCTCCCGCCCCTTGCTCAGCCAGTGAGCGGCCGGNAACTACTGAAAAAAAGCCAAAGGGAACACATTTTAGAGAGCAAGGGAAGGGGAACAAAAATGATTAAAGGTTTTGATGACGAAAGGAGCTACGCATGTTTAATTTAGAGGAAGACACTTGAACGACAATTATGAGGGGAGCAGCCATCAGGCTTGTTTATTATTCAGGGATTAGATGTAGCACAGCAGACTTAAGAACACCCCCTGACCCGACACCATCAAGGGCGGTTCCCATTACAAAAGCTTCAACACTCTGGCCGGGTGGAAGCAGATGAAGGGCGGTCACCTCCTTCCTCGCCCCGTCGTTTCCTGGCCGTGCACACTTTGCATGATGTATGGTATTCCATACACCCGAGTCCGCCCATGTAGATCTGCCGCATTGTATTGAGGAGCCTCAATTTGTTACATGTATAAACAGAAAGTATCTCACTTCTTCCAACAGATAACCTCCTCCTAGCATTTCTGATGGTGCTGTCCTTTCCCTTCTGCTGATCAGCAACTTAAGAACATTTTCAGCCACTTAAAGTTATTAAAGCAGTCTACTAAGTGTTAAAGATATGGTGCTCTTTGGTTTAAAAACTTCAATGCTGCTGGATTCAAGTATCTTTCCTTTTCTCTCTTTAGCTCAGGAAAGCTCATTGTATGTGACAATGTGTGGTGGCCACAGGGAGGGGTCCTAGGGAGAGGGGTTTTGATCAGCCCTAGCAGGTCTCCTCCTTTCCTCTTCTCCTGCTGGCTCCTCCAGAGGTAGGGTGGAGAGGTGAAAAGAAAAAAGCAAGCCAATGCCTCCTTCCTTGACTGGGTGGGTTGTACTTCTCTCTGATCTAGTTCCTGTTTCTCTGACCTGGAGCACTGGCTGAGCTGCTGTTTGTGTGTCAGGGGGTCACACACTGGTCTCCCAGAGAACACATGGGATTCGTTGCAGGGCCAGCCTTCCTGCTGCAAGGTTTCTGGATTTGGGCGGTGGGCTCTGGCCAGACCACTCACTGCCTCTGAGCTCCCACCACCGGTCATCAGCCCCACAGCCCCTTGGTGCAGGGAACTCTTCTTCCAGGAAATAGCCTCGCCCATCCCAGGGCATCCATTCAACTCTCACATCCCTGCTGCCCTCAGTGGCAGGGGCAACACTGTGTCAGTGCCACCTGCCCCCTCAGCCTGCCTGTCTCTGTTGACTTAGCTGCACGTCCCAGCAGCAGTTGGCACTCAGCAGGTCTCGACTTCCAGGGGAGTCAAGAGGCAGAAGAGTTCAGGCACCCCCTCCCCTAGCCACGCCCTGCAAACTTTCTCGGCAGTTATCTTGGGATTTCCCTTCCTTGTCTTGGGAGGTGATATGTTTGTATGTGGAAAGAATAACTTCTGTCCACAGGTATTGCACTTCCTTACAGGCAGCTTTTTGATCTCCAAGTACTTCCCACCCTGCCCATATTAACGTGGGGGCCCTGGCCTGGGAAGGGAGGTGGGGAGGGTGGCTGGTGATAGGGCTGGTTCTTAGCACCCGGTACCTCTCCCTACAGCCTTGGAGGAGGTGGCTAGCCCCCCTGCTGTGTCATTCTAAAAGTAGAATAAGAGATACTCAGTGCCTTTAAACCCTCATTAGGACAGCAGGGGGAATCCCATTTGACATTCTGTTATGCAGGGACTGATCTGCATAAGTCACTGAGGCAGTTCCCTGACATTCAATCCCCTTGGAGAGCCCTGGCCTCCTGCTCCTGCCCTCCGGGTGCTCAGTCCTCCTGATGGATGCCTGGCTCTCATCAAGCAGCTCATTGTTCCTCATCAGTCCCAGAGTAGTCCCTGGTGCATGGCACATTTCTTCTTGTAGTCACAAGATAAGGACCAAAACCTCTTATTAACTCAGGTGCTCTAATAACAAGAACATGCTCGTACAACAAACTAAGTGAAGAGGAAAGACCAAGGAACCAATGTCTATTGACAGCTCAGTTCCTCTTTCCATTTTCCTGAAGAATTTTGCATGTGTTCTGGCTCATCTCCCCCAACAGTTGCCTCCATGAGCTGTACTACTCATAAGAATGTTCTAGGCTCTCTCTCTCTCTGCTCTCCCTGCTTCCACCATCTTACAATGTGAGACCCCTGGTTCACTGTCACCACCAACAGATGAACTTTGGACTTCCCAGCCTCAGAAACTGGAGTGCAGAACTTGCTATGTGCCTGCAAAGACAAAACTAGTACCAATAAAGGAGGTTACAAAGAGATAGAGGTAGAAGCGGAAGATCCGTGGAGACCACACAACCTGCAGTGCTAGTGCACGACCCAGCAGGTAGGCCTCGCTGCCACCACCCGACTCCATCCCCAGCCTGGCAGAGTGCATGCTGACCAGAAAGGCCCTTCCCCAGAGAGGCCCAAGAGCCAAGGCAACCAAGCAGACACTGAGGCAGCTGTGCCAAATTGGCAGCCCCAGCAGCATCCTAGCC
>NW_007731009.1:103296-117036 GCF_000696425.1 Galeopterus variegatus | reverse complement strand
CTTTTCCTAAGAGTGTGGTAACTTAAAAAAAATCGTATTTTCGATATATCGAACAGCCCAAATCATCTACAAAAAAAACACTTAGAGGAGATAAATGAGTTCAGCAGAGTAGCAACATACAAAGTCAACACACAAAAATCAGTAGCATTTCTATTCACCAATAGTGAAGAAGCAGAAAGAGAAATCAAGAAAGCCTGCCCATTCACAATAGCCACCAAAAAAATAAAATACTTAGGAATTGAACTAACTAAGGATGTGAAAAATCTCTATAACGAGAACTATAAACCACTCCTGAGAGAAATTAGAGAGGATACAAGAAGATGGAAAGACATCCCATGCTCCTGGATTGGAAGAATCAATATAGTGAAAATGACTATACTACCCAAAGTTATCTACATATTTAATGCAATCCCCATTAAAATTCCTATGACATTTTTCTCTGACATGGAAAGAACTATACAATCATTTATCTGGAATAACAAAAGACCACGAATAGCCAAAGCAATGCTGAGCAAAAAAAATAAAGCTGGAGGTATTACTCTACCTGACTTTAAACTATACTACAAAGCCATAATAACCAAAACAGCATGGTACTGGTATAAAAACAGAGACACTGATCAATGGAATAGAATAGAGAATCCAGAAATCAACCCATACACTTACAGCCATCTGGTCTTTGACAAAGGAACCAAGCCTATGCACTGGGAAAGAGACTGCCTCTTCAGCAAATGGTGTCAAGGCATCAAGTCTATTCACTGGGGTCGGGACTCCCTCTTCAGCAAAGGGTGCTGGGATAACTGGTTATCCATTTGCAGGAGATTGAAACTAGACCCACATCTCTCACCATGTACTAAAATCAACTCAAAATGGATCAAGGATTTAAATATACACCCCGAAACAATAAATCTTATTAAAGAAAACATAGGAGAAACACTTCAGGAAGTAGGACTGGACACACACTTCATGAATATGACCCCAAAAGCATGGGCAACCAAAGGAAAAATAAAGAAATGGGATTATATCAACCTAAAAAGCTTCTGCACAGCAAAAGAAACAATTAGCAGAGTTAAAAGACGACCAACAGAGTGGGAGAAAATATTTGCATAATATTCATCTGACACAGGATTAATATCCAGAATATACAAGGAACTGAAACTTTGCCAGAAAAAACAAGCAACCCAATTAAAAAATGGGCAAAAGAGCTAAGTAGGCAATTCTCTAAGGAAGATATACAAATGGCCAACAGACATATGAAAAAATGCTCAACATCACTCAGCATCCGGGAAATGCAAATCAAAACCACACGGAGATACCACCTCACCCCAGTTAGGATAGCTAATGCTTTTGCACAGCAAAAGAAACAATTAACAGAGCTAAAAGACAGCCAACAGAGTGGGAGAAAATATTTGCAAAATACACATCTGACAAAGGACTAATATCCAGAATATATAAAGAACTCAAACAACTTTACAAGAAAAATAACAAGCAACCCAATTAAAAAATGGGCAAAAGAGCTAAGTAGGCAATTCTCTAAGGAAGATATTCAAATGGCCAACAGTCATATTAAAAAATGCTCAACATCACTCAGCATCCGGGAAATGCAAATCAAAACCACACGGAGATACCACCTCACCCCAGTTAGGATGGCTAATATCCAAAAGACTCTGAATGATAAATGCTGGCGAGGATGCAGAGAAAAACGAACTCTCATACATTGTTGGTGGGACTGCAAAATGGTGCAGCCTCTATGGAAAATGGTATGGAGGTTCCTCAAACAGTTGCAGATAGATCTGCCATATGACCCAGCTATCCCACTGCTGGGAATATACCCAGAGGAATGGAAATCATCAAGTCAAATGTATACCTGTCCCCCAATGTTCATTGCAGCACTCTTTACAATAGCCAAGAGTGGGAACCAGCCAAAATGTCCATCATCAGATGAGTGGATACAGAAAATGTGGTATATCTACACAATGGAATATGACTTAGCTAAGAAAGAAATACTGCCATTTGCAACGACATGGATGGACCTAGAGAGAATTATACTAAGTGAAACAAGTCAGGCACAGAAAGAGAAATATCACATGTTCTCACTTATTTGTGGGAGCTGAAAATAAATAAATAAATACACAAACAACCAGTGGGGGGTGGTTAGAAGACACAACAATTACAATTCCTTGAAGTTGATACGACGAGCAAACAGAAAGGAGATTGTTGGGAGGGAGGGGGGAGAGGGAGGGGGGAGGGAGGTTTCGGTAGTGGGCCACAATAATCAACCACATTGTATATTAACAAAATAAAATAAAATTTAAAAAATAACAATAAAAAAAAAGAATGTTCTAGGCTTATTCCTCACCCCTCCCCAACCTTGACTAAAGGAAGTCGTTGGATTCCCCTTGTTTATGGTTACTTCCACGCTCATCTAAAAGACCTATGCTTTTCCTCAGTGACAGATTCTTTTTCAATTTCATTGACTGTGTCATATTATCCAGTTCTCAATGTCTCAAGGCAGAAAGTCTACTGGCAAAATTTTGGCCACATCATTCTAAGTTGCATCACAGTTAAATGTGTAGAACTAGCATTATCACAGAAATCTAAATGCATGTAATTAATACAAGGCCAACCAGGGTGAATCACAGACAACTGGCCAAGGCCCTGTGCTTCAGGAACCACAGAAAACACTGATGCCTGGGTAGCAACTTAGATATCTATTGGAGGAAATGCAATAGCTCAGCAGTGGGTGGGAGGAAAAAAGGCACGAGAATCTTGAACACATAAGCAATCTGTAATTTCTAATAGTGTCACTAAGGAAAAGGCGGAGGGCTGTCACTTCCCTAAGACATACTCACCAAGGGCTCATTTATTACTTCTTCCAGCCCTCTCACCCCCTGCAGTGATTATAACATTGCCTTTAGTCACTTTACTACCAAGATTCCGTCTGTTTCAAATGTGGACAGAGGAAGGAAAATGGACAAAGCAATATATTTGTTTGAATTAACCTTAAAATTCTCAAATTATGGAGATGTTATAAATGGGCCTCTCAGTGTGTATGACTCCAGAATTTTTTCAACTCCTTAATTTTATAGGCAAGAAGTTTTTCTGTGTCCATAGATATACAATGAGAAATGAAAGTAAACTTCAAAATGTGTTTCTCTTTTTTCTAAAGATCCGTGTCTTGAATGAGCAAGAGAGAAATAGAGCTGCCTAGGAAACCCATTGCATGGTTCTACCTTCCCTTTAAATATCCCGGATACGATATTACTGCATTCCTCAATTATAGTCTTACCTACAAAACACACTGAAGGTTTATGGTTTTGATATTTTAGTTTACCCGTTTTGATAATAAATTTAGATTGCTATAAATTATTGGTGATATCACAGTGATAATCTCTAATTCAGTCCCCTAGTGGCATAAAAGAACTAATCTGCCTTTTTTCCGATTGAGTGTATCAATAAGTCCCTGGAAGTAAGTTGCCCTTCATAAGAATATTTAGAAATAAAATATAAATCTTATTCCCTAGGAAAGAAAGGACAACTTTGAGCAAGTCACTTTGCCTTCCTGAATCTTAATGCCATTATCCATATAAAGGAGACAATAATAATGATGCTATAAAACGACTGTTATAATAATTGCTATGGAAGCATATAAACTATACAATCTGATATAAATATTAGTTATCTACAAAATCCTGCTGTAGGGCTCTGTGCTTCTCCACATCACCCTGCACTGCGATTGATTTAATGTCTTGGTTATAGAAGGAGACATAGAAGGTAAAACAAACTTGAGGATGACTATCAACGAGGTAAGTATTTCCAAATACATGCTTATATACATGGATTGTCACAGATTTATCAGGATCATTTCTTAACACCACCCTTAAAGTGCTGCTGTATTTGAAAATGCTTGGCATGTTTTAACTATGTTAAGAACCTTCCAGCTCCAGAGGGTCCTGTAACTCTGGTGCTGCTCAGCCATTGCTAACTGGAAGCGAAAAAAATTGAACCTTAAAATGCAAGAGCCGGTCAGCATTAACCAGTGTACTCCAGACACACTACTCTGCACCTTCTCCATAGAAGTGGGAAGTGACGATGTCAATAGCAGCTTTATGGAGCCTTTACAACTGCCAGGCATGGTGCTAAAGGCTTTTTATACATTTCCCATTTAATTTTCATAATGGCCTTGTGAGATAACTATTGTTTTCCTCATTGTAGAGGTAAGAAAATTCTTATTTTCTAATAAGAAAGGAGCAGGAACAGGAATTCATGATTTCTTCACCTTGGTTCTACCCAGTAGATGGACGCTGTGCCCTTCCCAGCACATTTAAGAGTAACACCAACCTGTGAGTTTATCAGGCCTGAAGACAGAGCTCTTGCTGGGACTTTTGCCTCTTTTCACTCCTCTGGCCAGGAGAGAAAGAGAAAACAAAGAGCAGGTAATTTTTCTGTTCTAGGTCAAGTTTTTAAAAGGCTTGACCAGGATGAAAGGCTTCACAGTCCCAGTTCTAAAGGGAGGATGGACAACTTTGCAGATTTGTCCACTCAGCCTCTCCTTGACTCTGGGACTTAGGCAAATGGCAGCTCCCTCCTGAACACGTGAGCCACGCATGCTCTCCCTCACATTTATTTAAGTGCATTAGCAGCTAATACTGCATTCCCCAGTAACCTTTTGAAAATTTCCCTGATGTTAGAGCAAAGAGTTTTTTCCCATCTGTAAAACCCCACTCTTAACAGTCTGTAATGCACTTTCATTTACACGTTTTATCCCAGTAAATGAAAAGAATTCTGAGGACTGAGTGACAGTTGAGGTAAATCTTCACTTGTCTGGAGTGACTTTCCCACTCAGGACAGGAGGTGAATGTCACTTCAGCATTCACGAAGCTAAATTCTTCACCAGCAGCTACACAATTAAGTGCAGCATCATTCCAGGCTGTCAGAGAGAAACACACCAAGGCCACACCATGATCCCATGCCCAACAAACTGAATGCAAACCAACAAATGGGGAAAAAAACAGGAAGCCACAGGATCATGGAAATTTAGAATGAAAGCTTAGATGAGGTGTATTTATTCCATAACCCAGCCAGAAATTCCATTTGCCTAGACATAATAGATAACAGACTTATCTATTGTTGTGTGGCAAATTACTCAAACTTAGCAGACTATAACAAACACCCATTTATTATCCCACAGTTCTGCAGGTCAGAAGTCTGGTGGTCTTGGCTGGGCTCTCTGCTCAGGGTCCCTCAAAGCCAAAGTCAAAGTGTCAGCTGGGCTGAGCTCTCATCTGGAGGATCTAGGAAGAATCTGCTCCCAAGTGCATTCGGATTGTTGGCAGAATCCAATTCCTTTTTACTACAGGACTGAGGTCTCCATTTCTTCTCTGGCTGTCAGCCAAAGACCATTCTCAGTTTCTAGAGACCACCCAAATTCCAAATTCCTTATCATGTGGTCTCCTTTATCTCCACGCCAACAACAGCACATGAAATCCTCCTCATGCTTTGAATCTCTTTACCTTCTTCTGCCACCAACATGCGAAAGCTCTCTGTTCTTAAGGCCTACCTAGATAATCTCCCTTTTAAAAAGTTAATATTGGCTTCTGGTCAATATGGCGGGATAGACGGTCCCCAGCATCACTCTCTCCCACAAATCAATGAATTTACAACAATCAAAATGTAACATCAGCCAAGCTGGGGCCACTGGAGCTCAGGGGGAAGAGGAGGAGAGATCTATGGAATGCATGAAGGCGGGAGAAGCCATGATGAGAGAAAGAAAAACTGCTCTCAGCGTTTTGGGCTGCAACCACTTTACTGCTGGAGTGCATGGAGCAGGAGCCAGCAGAAGCCACAGCTGTGCCCTTTAGATGGAGTTACTTGGAGGTGCAAGGGGAGAAGAGGACTTTGGTGGCCCCCAGGACAACAAGACCACTAATAGGGTTCCCGTGGAGCCATGCAGGAGCAAGGAGCCAGAACAGCCATAAAAAGGGAGCTGTTCAGAAGCCAGTGAGTCAGCGCAAGGCCCATCCCATGGGAAGTGTTTGGAGCATGGGCAGTGGGGGAGACAGGCCCACCAGGGGATCACTAGGGCACAGCAAGGACAGCTGATCTGCCCCCCAGTCAGTGCAGGACCACTCAGAGGAGATTGGTTGGCAATGCAGAATTGTGTGGGATGCAGTTTAATGAAAAAACTCAGGCCCAGATCAGAGTTTCTACACAACCCAGGTGCACCGAGTACCTGGAGAGCCAGAAGTACCTATAAGGTCAACCATTAAAGCCTGAGCTGCACAAAAAGCCTTCCCTAGGGAAACAGTAACAAAGGAGCAATTTACTCAACCACACAGCTCAAGTACTGGTTCCCACAGGAAGTTCCTCCATGTTAGAAGTAAGCATAGGACAAAAAGTTGGTTCCAGGCCAGGCATGCCAACAATGCCTTGGGGCCCACCATGGAACATGAGGCATGGAGCCAGGGGCAGGACCCCCACCCACAACCACTCACACAACCAGCACCTCAGGGCCCTGCTCAGGAATCCAAGGATTAGAGCCGGGACCAGACCCCACTCCCATATCCAGGCACACCACCAACGCCTTGTGTCCCTCCTGGGGACCCAGAGCTAGCAGCTGGGGACCAGACCCCCTTCCTAGACCCAGGCACTCCGTGACAGCACCATCAGGGCCCCACCCAGGGGACCCAGGGCATGGAGAAGGGGACCGGACCCCCCTACTACAACCAGGCACACTGCGCCAGCACCTTAGGGCCTGCCCAGGGACCCGGGGCTTGGAGAAGAGGACCAGATCCCCCTCCCACAACCAGGCTCACCATGCCAGCACCTTGGGACTGGCCCCAGGGACTTGGGGTATGGAGCCGGGGATCGGACACTCTCTACAACCAGGCACACTCCCAGCACCAAGGAGCATGCTAAAATCATCTCCTCCATGTGGGTGGCCCACCACAGCCACCATGATATCCATGGCTGCCATGAAGGCGGCTAGATGCCACAACCACCACGCAGATGGTCCACCAGCCACTGGAGGAGTGCATTGACACAAGAAGAGTCACCAGCAGAGGTAAAGAAAGGAGGAGGATGTCTCTCCCCACAGAGCCCATTTCAGAGTGACAGAAGAGGCATCTGCTCTGTGATTGTATTGGGGGACCTGATCATGCCTCTCCTATTGGACAGATCATTTGGGCAGCAAATCAACAGAGTAACCATTATTCTTTCAGAGGGAGAGAAGAAATCTAGGGTGATTGGGGGGGAGGGGGGAGGGAAAAGGGAATGGGGAGGGATTGGACAAGGGGCATGAAGAATAATTACGATTCGTAACAATATATATGCTAGTAATATTGATTTGATCAACACATCTCAATGTTGAACCCCAAAAATATGTATAATCAATTTGATTCAATAAAATTAAATTAAAAAAAGATAATTCAAGCAAAAAATAAAAGAAATAAAAAGTTAATATTAAGCCTACCTGGATAATCTCCCTTTTAAAAGGTTAATTGTTCCATATAACACAACACATTCACAGGTTATGGGGATTAGGGGACATGGAATCTCGGGGGGTCATTTAGAATTCTGCCTATCACATCTAACAAGTGGAATTAATAAAAATACTATTAGGCTTTCCATATCCTCAAAAGATAAAGCTGTTGTAAGTACAAGCAGAAGCAGTTAGAAATAATACTGAGAATCATGTCTAAATTTCTGTGCACAGAAATTGCAAAGTTCAAAAGTTAGACTGAGATGGCATACCATTCACACTCCAAAGAAATATCTAAAAGAAACAAATCAGTGTCCTTTGAAGAAAGCAGCAACAATACCTTAGCAACCAGCTTTCCTTAATATATAATTTCAGGAAATATGCTAAAATATCCCGTGTTGTTCTACAAAATATAAGAGGTCATAGTTGCCCTGCACACCTTTCATTTGACAGCCTCTTGATATCTTTGCCTTTGTTCACAGCCAACGTCTTGAGATTAGCCTTGACCCATCTTGCATTCCACCTCCTGATCTGTTCACCCAGTGACTGAGCCCTGAACACAGCTCCATCTTCTAACACCCATTAGGGTCCTCTGGAACCAGCTGCAGTGGCTCGTCCCTAACCAGGTCTGCACTGCCTCTGGCCACTCTGTAAGCCACCTGTCAGGACCTCACTCTCCACCAAGCTGGGATGACTGACCCCTCTCTCAGCATCATGCCACCTGCCAAGGAAACCTGCCATATGCTCAAGGGATAACTGGTTCTCCTCTGGCTAAACTCGTAACTGTTATAAATTCCCTGTTTGCTCTCCCATTTTTGTGCACTTTGTTTTTCCATTTATATAGTAATGCATCGCTCATGATAGGGATACATTCTGAGTAATGCATCTTTAGGCGATGTGGTCATTGTGCGAACATCATAGAGTGTACTTACACACATCCAGAAGGCATAACCTACTACATGCCTAGGCTGTACGGTACAGCCTAAGGCTCCTAGATTACAAACCTGTACCAAAAACCATAAACAAGTGTAACACAAAGATAACTATTTGTGTATATAAACATATCTAAACATAAAAAAATGGTATTATAATCTTATGGGACCACGGTCATATGGCCCATTATTGACTGAAATGTTAGGTGGCACATGACTGTCCATGATGAAAACATACTACCTATTATATTTTTTACTCAATGGCTTATTTTAAATCACTTGCATATCCTTTATGTTTGGGTCAATATTATCTCTCTTAGATTATGCACCTTCACAGATGGTTAATAGGGTCCTAGAAAATGTTAATATGCTTTGTGAAGTATTTGCCCACAGATGATTATGATCATGGTGTTGAGATATTCTGGGTAGATATCCCCACCTTAATGCCTATATATCTCCCACATGCCAAAACCTATGAGGTTAAGATGAGCCCAGGTTTATACATAGTAAATTGCCAGCCATATTGTTGAAAGTTGAGAGGTTGGAAATAAGAATTTTGAAGTGCCTTTTTCTGCATGACTGGAGTAAAAGTTGTTCCCAGGTAGTTCTTTGGTAAGTACAGCCCCTGGGTCCTATAAACTCAAGCCCATTTCAGAGGCCAATGTCAGAAAGTTATTTTATCTGTTTATTAAATATGTATTTTTGATTTTGACCAATAATTGATATATTTGTGCAAGTAAAATAAAATCTTTGTCCTTACTCATCACATTCAATTAAAATTAAAAAAAAGTGTTGACTTAGCTCCCTAAACTGAAATGCAAGCCTGGTGAATTTCTTCTTTTTTTTTTTTTACAAAATGGAAAACTTTTTTTTTTTTTTTGTCTATTTTCGTGTCCGGCAACGGATCGCAACCCTCAGTGTCGTGCCTGTACCGGACCGGGACCGGCAACAGGATCGCAACCCTCAGTGTTGCTCCCGCACCTCGCTCAGCCAGTGAGCGCGAACCAGTCTGTATGTGGGATCCGAACCCTCGGCGGGAGCCCCGCCGCACTCCCAAGCGGCACACTGTAGCAGTGCGCCACCGGGCCGGCCCTACAAAATGGAAAACTTTAATCAAAGTAGAAAACTCTGCTTCCAACATAAATTTTGAGAATGTAAACATAAATGTAGTTTTATCAATTTTCAAAAATAAAAGAGATTTCCAAGTAGTCTTGGCCACAAGACTGAAAATTGTCTTGACACACATCATTTAAAATGTCTCATTTCTGGGCCGGCCCGGTAGCGCACTGGATAGTGCGCCGCTTGGGAAGCGCGGCGGCGCTCCCGTCCGAGGGTTCGGATCCCACATACAGACCGGCTCCCGCTCACTGGCTGAGCGAGGCGCGGGAGCAACACCGAGGCTTGCGATCCCGTTGCCGGTCCCCGGCCCGGTACGGGGGCAACACTGAGGGTTGCGATCCGTTGCCGGACACGGAAAAAAGACAAAAAAAAAAAAATGTCTCATTTCTTTTTCCTCTATGTCATTAGGTAAGTTATCTTCCAGTCCAGATAACAAAAATGCAGCTGTATGAAGAGTGAGGGAATTACTTCCTGATAATATTTCCAGGACCATCACGATAACCTTGGGAAATAGGCGTGAGGAAGCCCCTGTGGGTGGGAATGAGGGGCTTTCATCCATCAGTGGTGTCATTCAGACCTTCGCCCCAACTTCACCCTGCAAAATCCCTGTCAGGTCCTTTTTCCTCTTTCTGGATTCAAAATAAAGCTTCATAGCCAAAATATTCAGTGACAGATGGCTCATTTCATTGCTGTAATGTCAGTCTTTGGGTCTCTGAGGGGACAAGTCCAGGAATAGAAAGTGGAGCAAATACAGGAGTGGATGCATTAGCAGAATCCAATGCAAGCAGGACTTCTAGCCAACAGTGTGATGAAGAACTTCCCGTCTACATTTCCTGACCACTTGGTGATTTGGAAGCTGCCTCTCAATTTTCTCACAAGTAAAATGGGCATCATAATGGTACTTACCTTCTAGGATTTTTGTTGGGTCCAAATAATGTAAGAAAAGGATGTATCTAAGTGCCCGGTCCTAGCTATGCACTCAGTAAATGGGAACTGTTATTTCCTGCCCACTCATAACTTGGTTTTGTACGAAAGAACAATGCATAATATAACATAAAACAAGATGCACAACATAGAAAGCCTACTAGTGGGAATGCTATTTTGTTATAATTCCTAATTCACATGAGACTTAGACTAAATCAGACTAAAGCCAGCATTTTATTGTGCTATTATAGAATAAGAGGATTAAACAACTCAAGCAGGCCTTAAGAGACATTTAGTTGTTCTTTCCCCAGCTGGGGCCTCTAAAGCTAAAAGAGGTTGTGACTTGCCCCTAGTCACATCTAAGAAATTCCCCTGATAAAATGTCCCATGTTGCTTATTAGAATAGGCTTCATATTTCATTTCTTGTTTGCTTCCCTTTTTGAGAAAATGTATGAATTTTTCCATTACATGCATTTACAAAGGTATAATTTATGATGATCCTGTTTTCTTCAAAATTGGCATATCCGAATCTTTTCCCTAGAGGTCTGTATTTGAGCTGCTGTTTTCCAGGTTGTCTGCTTGTCTGGGCATCTCTGTTTCGTCACTGGCACTGGACTGAACACAGTTGTACCACCGTCATCTAAACAGTACCACCCATCTGAATGTATCTCACAACCGCCTGTCTCTGCTCCATGCCTTCGCCTGGGTCCACTTCCCCACTGCATTGCCCACCCATCTGCTGCAGAAGAACAGCATGAAGGAATGACTATGCTCATACAGACTGTTAAAAGAGTGACATTTTTTGGGGTTTAGTCACTGTGTATCATTGGATTCCTAACTGAAAGCCACACAAAGTTAATCAGATTCATGTTTTCTGACATATCCTCATAAGCCTCCTCTCTTATGATTAATTCGGGCTTAATACCATTTATAGTTCATCACTGGGTGCCAGAATCTTTACATATTTTATTTCTTATAGTAGTCCTATATATATATTCATAAATGCTATTGTCCCCATTTTATAGGTGTAGAAACTGAGAACCAGGGAATTTTTGTAACTTCTCCGAGAACCCACAGTAAGTGGCTGCCTTTCCCACTAAACCAACAGGGTGCTTCAAAGGACATAACAGTCATTCTTGAGTGTTAGTATGCATAAAAGTTATCTGGTATGTTTATTAAAAGTATACCCCATAGAGTGCATCCCCCAAATTCCAGGCCCCATCCCCCAGATTCTGAGTCAGTGGGTGGAGCCAGGCTCTGCCCTTTCAGCAGGTTCTGCTGGAGATAGTGATGCAGGCCATCTGTGCAGCGCACCCAGCTCCAGGGAGCTACAGCTTGGCTTGTGTTCCCAGCTCTGCATTAGCTCCAAACGAAGCACCACATTTCCTCCTTTTCTTCTCCCTACAGCCATAAATTAACCAAGTGCTGAGATTTATTTTTATAACAGAAGTTCGATGGGGTTTTCCAGATTTCAGGTTTTGTTGGAAGGCAGAATTCTAGCCTGGGGATTGATAAAACTGGTTTGTCTGTCTCTTGCCTTTACTGATTTATTTTATGTCACTTGATAAAATGACCTCATTGTGTTTAATTCTTTTTTGTAAATGGAATGTGAAAATTCATGTCCACTACACACCATAGAGCACTCTAAAGAGAAAACATGTGATCATGAAAGAAACATGCAAAGCTCCAGGCGGAGATCAGAGCGTGAAGGCTCAGGACTGAATTACCTTCTTACACTCGTACATGTTGGACATGTTGATTTGATCATGGCTGCCATTAACTTTACAAAACAAAAGGGATAACACATTTGGTTGGAATCTGTGAGACTGGGGTGCAGTATCTTGCAGTGCAAATGTTTTGTGCTCTTAGGAAAGTTATTTAAAGTCCATGCCCTCATTTTCTTCGTGTGTGCAATGGGAATAATGATAACACTACTGTCAACTTCACGGGCTCCTGACACTTAGTGCTTCCCATAAATGAACTGTGTGTGACACATTGCTCAGCCCAAATACTTTTATTCTCAATAGCCCGGCTTCAAATTACTGATAATATCAGCATGTTCATTCTAAGTGTCTGCTGTGTGTGGTGCAGTATTAGGTGCTACAGAAAACAAATACACCACTGTCCCTGCTCTTAGGAAAGTCACACTCGAGTGGATGAGATACTCTTCCATGATACCTAAAGCAACTGACTTAGGGGGACTTTTGCGATGTATTGTTAAGGACAGAAAGCCAGACACAGAATAGTGTGTATAATATGACCCTAGTTTTTAAAAATAATTTTAAAACACTGAATCCTCCATATTTTTATATGTATACATTATACATACACATATGAAATATGTATATATGAGTATTTACATAATATATAATATACTAAATATAAGTGTACATATATACATATATATCTTTAATATAGGTTGTTTTGGAGAGGGAATAAAGTAATAAATTAAAGGAGAGAAGCAAGGAAAAACCTAAAGTAACAGTTTAAAAATTTACGGGGACATCCATGATAAAAAAAGCAAACATGATATGACTCCATTTGAATAAATTTGTATCTGTACGTGTGTGTGTGCATGTAGATAAAGCAGTGCGTGAAAGCATAGTCAAAACGCTAACGTCAGCTATCTCAATGTAGTAAGATTTAAGCAATATTAATGTTTTTTCTATATTGTTAGATTATTTTTATAACAACAAATGTTATAATAATGAAAACCATTTTAAGAAGGTGCCAAGTGTATTTATTATCATATATGACGTATTCTTTTATTTCATCTTTTTCAAATTGTCTCTAACAGGTCTAAATTATTTTTAAATGGGGAAAATCATATTCTTTAAACAGATATTCTTAGTAATCACAAAATGCAGTGGAACGGAGTTATTTTAAACGGAAGGTCAAAGCTTCTTCAGTTACCCAGGTAAAGTGCACAAAAAGCTTGTTTGGCCAGAAGAAATTCAGTTACTGAACTCTTTCTTTCTCCTTGCTTTCTTTTCCCTCTGTAGATATTTTCAATTTTGTAAATCCTGGATTTGTTTAAAGAATCTAGTTTTTTAAAAAAAACTTAACAATATGGTTTTACGTATGTTTTTCCAGCTTATTATTTTCCACAACCCAAACTGTGCTCATTGTCATCTTCTCTTCCTGTCTCTCCTTCAAAAGGAGTGTCACGGGCCGGCCCGGTGGCGCACTGCTACAGTGCGCCGCTTGGGAAGTGCGGCGGCGCTCCCGCCGAGGGTTCGGATCCCACATACAGACCGGTTCCCGCTCACTGGCTGAGCGAGGCGCGGG
>NW_007731009.1:46163-103041 GCF_000696425.1 Galeopterus variegatus | reverse complement strand
GCGGGAGCAACGCCGAGGGTTGCGATCCCGTTGCCGGTCCCCGGTCCAGTACGGGGGCAGCACTGAGGGTTGCGATCCGTTGCCGGACACGGAAAAAGACAAAAAGGAAAAAAAAAAAAAAGGAGTGTCACCACCATCCTCCAAGTCACCCAGATTGGGTATCTGAGAGCCAGCCTGGATTTCCTCCTCTAGTTTACAGGCCCTCTGCATACAATGGGTTAATCATTTCCTGCTACCTCCTACTATCAGATCTCTCCTTATAACATCTCTTTTTCTCCATAGCTATTGTCCTCATTGGTCCTACCTAAACTGCACCAATGACCTGTAAATCAACACCCCCCCATCTCCACTTTGAAATTTTGATCCAACAACTCAGCAGAAGAATGTTCAAACTTCTTTACATACTACACGAACAATTCTGAGTCGTCTTCCTACCTTCACTTCCTTCAAAGAACCAACCTCCCCCAAAACAATTTGTCTTGAGGACTGTCACTCACAGTACCCTCATTCCTCATGATTTTGCAAGCCAGCCATTTTTGTATTGCAAGCCACATCCCCATAGGCTCAATGACTGGTTCTGAGATGAGCATATAAAAGAAGCATCAAGCATATCATTCCAGAACTTTTATGCTAGAGGTAGAGGGAAAACTCTCTCTTGCTTTAGGTGGGTTATGGATTATCTCAGCAAATCCATCTGCAAGACTTATTTCCTTGAAACTTTCTAGGAGGCCACATTCAAATAATGCAGCCCATGTTCAAATAGTATAGAGACACAGAGCAAGTAAATTATTTTAATTATCCTATCCTATAAATAGGCATAGGTTTTCACATAGTGTAGGAACCAATTTTAATTCTAGAAAGATAACCAGGTTAAGTCGTGCTTTGTAATGATTTCTACTTTATTATCAATGTGGTGGTTCCAAAAAAGGGAAGCTATTAATTCCAACTACTATTTTCAGCTGTGCTTTAAATAAATGTCTTTATGTTTTCATACCCCACATTATAGGATTTTCATAGCAATTGTCTATTTTTTGTTCTAACTTTTTGTTGATTAATAATATACATAAAAAGTACACATATCTTAAGTTTATAGCTCAATAAATTTTCACTGAACACAACTTTGCTGCTGTATATTTTTTCTGTACATAACTAAATTTTAAGAAGTCTAAGATCAGGACCATGTTTTCATTCTTCAAATCACCTACCTCAATCCTAGACACAACAGCAATGCCCGATGTTGATGTCATTAATTGTCCTTTACCTACAGATGTAGGCATTTTGTACCAGAAAGTCATTAGGTAGAAAGGCTACTCTGGCATATTCATTTAAAGCAATAATCATATTAATTTCTGACATTTATAAAGTACTTATAGATACTGTTATTATTTCAGTTTTATAATTAGAAAACTGTGGTGGAGAGAGATTAAAAAATGGACTAAGATCAAATAGCCAGTAAATTGAAGAGCAAGATCTCAAGATAAGACTTAATTTCCAAAAAATAATTTAAGCCATCTAGTACCTACTCTATGATAATTATCTTCTTCTTTGAGACTGAGAAAAAAGTTAATGATCTTTCTTAAGACCAAGACCAAGGGATAGAACACTCTTCTTTAGTAAGCATTAGTTATGATTCAGCATTGGAGGAGAAAAGTAATTGAGCGAACTCTAATGGCATTTAAATTTCTGCAAAGAAAACAAGAAAGAACACATGTTATAGATCACAGACTCACTCTTCGAGTGTAGGCTTCTTCCAATTCTTCCTAAATCCAGATCACCTCTGCAGCATGGGCTTCTTTTCTATGTTGTTGCTTGAATGGAGTCTCTAGGATCCTTGATTTGGGATCTTCCTGATGGGTGGAATGGTGCTTCTGAGGGGGCAGCACCCAACCTCTTGTCTCTTGAAATGCTGTCATTTTATTACAAGAAGATGGATGAGAAAGTGAGATTGTCCCTGAAGCCACTGAGAGGATCCCAACAACAACAACAGCAACAGAAAAAAAAATAAAAGAACACAAAATCACATTTATTCAAATTGTTCAGGGTAAAGAAATTCTTCATGTTTTTAGTTTATATGTATCAAGTGATTCAAGACTTTTTACTTGGATATGGAAAGTACAGTTTGAAAAGCTGTAGATAATACTGAGAGGTTTTTGGGTGACATATATACATTCTGACTCAGATTTTACGGTGGATATTTCTGCTAAAAAATAAACAAATAGTAGGTATTAGAGATTTGGTAACCACCTTTCTTTGGATGTGTTTCTACTTAATATAACTAAAATGAAGAAAAACTTTTAGTGAGACTTTAAATAAAATCAAAGTGAAGAAAATAGTATATACATAATTTGATGTCTCTGCCACATAGTGCTCCGAAGAATACAGTGGGATTGGCATATCCCAATTCTGCATTAGTGAAGACTACACATGAATAATATGTAAATTATGAATCTGTAGACAAGAAAGATAAGATAGAATTAACGAATAATTTTGAAATTCCCTTATAAGTAAAGTTAATGCATCCCTTTAGCTTTAAAACAAAAAAATCTAGGGGGAGGCTGGGCAAAATGACAGTCTAGAGGTACCCAGGATACATTCTTCCTATAGAAAAGGACCAGAACAACTAACATGCTCTAAAAATTGATGGAGCACTAGCAGGAGAGTGTGGGAGTGAAGCAGGAGACTGGTGAGATTGCTGTGGAGCACAAAAGCCCAAGATGGTAGAATAAAGAGGAGAGAGAGGCACACGGCCTCAGCTGCCACATCTCCAACACCGGGATCAGTGCGGGAAGAATTTTCCCTTGCAATGCAAATGTAGGCAGGGGACCCACACCAACCCCCATCCTCACCACAAAGGCCTGAAGATGCTCTGGCAGGACAAGCCTAGAGCCAAATGTAGGGAGCACCCTAGAAAACACACAGTGCATCGCTCTAGAACATTAGTACAAATGGTGCCCTCTATTCCCCCTACCCACAGGACCCAAGCCTATGCAGGATGGCACCATCTTGAAACCAGAGCTGATATGGGGATGCGGCCTATCCTGGGGCCAGGAGCCATGGAGTTTTCCCAGCTTTAAGGCTCTGCCCTCCACCCAGCACACTCACAGGAGAGGCTATAATGCCCCGATCCCAAAAGCTTGAAGCCTGGGCTCATAGTGCTAATGACTCTGTTTTGCAGTCTGGGAAGCCAACCCTAGTCCTGCTGAACTAATTCATCCCCCTGTCCCTGGCCAGATCAGACAGGCAGACCCTCCTCAGGTGAATCACACCCCATTTCTCCCCATACCCCAAGCCCCACCAGCTGACTGAGTTGTGTGCTTCTGAGCCCCCAGGCTGGAAAAACAGCTCATGGGTCTCTACCCTAGCAAGGATGTCCTTGGGCCAAATCATGGTTAAACAAAACGAATCGAAACAAATCTGGCTCAGTATAGATCAAATATTCTCCAGGTAGGTAAACATACCCAGTCACAATTTAGAGCACATTTTCCATTCTGCACACATCATGATCAAACTACGTAATATTTTTCTTAAAGTTTAAAATTAACAAATATCACATAACCTTCTTCACATAACGTTCTTCACTAAGAACTATCAAAGAAGTGGTTACTGTAGAAGTCAGGGTATTATTTAACTCTAGGGCAGAGGAGGGAACCAGTGATTGAAGAGGACTAATTAGCAGCTTCTGGGGTGCTGGCACACCCTATTTCTTTATCCAAATGGTGGTTCCATGCGTCTTGATGTTATAATAATTAATTAAGCTGTAATATACACTTAATATTTTATATATATTTAATATTCCATATAACAATATTCATTTAAATTAACACATAAATATTAAATGTCACTATCTGTTTTTAAAAAAACACAGGACCCATGTTCTTATTGTGCTGCTCTTATTTCCAAATATTAGAGCAGGACCGAGGTAGGCTGAGAAGAGTCCCAGAGGCATATTCACCACATCTGCCTGCCCTGCCTCGCTGAATAATCCTTCATCCTTATGATCATGTGATACTTCCAACCTCCTCTTGCTAAAGTAACAAGGTCACATTGATTGGTTTCTATGAAATTCTAAACAATAGGTACCTTTTAATATGTAGTTTTCCCTGATTCATGGTAATTTTTACATTATCATAAATATGCATTGAAATTATTTACTCTCTCAACCAGTAAAACCAGGTAAATGCCTCCATCATGCCCATAATAAAGTTAACATTTGGTTCGGCAGAGCATGCTTTCCATCGATATGTTAAGCAAAACAACAGGTAGGTAAAGACTAAGATGATGGTTATAAAATGGTTCAGATTAAAGAAATAATATCAGCTGTTGATGAACATTCACTACATTCCATGTACTACGCTTGCCTCATGTCTCACAACAAACTTTGCATTAAGTACAATTGTTTTCCCAATTTTACAGATAAAGAAATTGAACCTGATGGAACTTATAAGTGACACTGTTGGTAACATGCAGAAGCAGGATTTGAGCCTAGGCCTTCTCACTCAAGAGTTAATTTATGACTCCTCACACAGGAAGTTGTGCATGACGATGGTCCACCATGAGGCTATGCCAAAGAGATGGGGAAATACTGTTTTTTTCCCAAATCTTGCATCTATGAGGGTGATACATAGGCAATTTATCTAAATTCCATTGTGGAGTAAAATGAAATTTACTTAATTTTTACTAAAGAGCATTGCTGTGGATTGATGTCCCCCCAAAACTTAGTCCCCACTGTGACAGTGTAAACAGGGTGGGAAATCCTATTATGGTAATTGAAAAGTGGGGCCTTGAAGAAGTGATTAGATTCTGAGGACCGTGCCCTCATGAGTGGATTAATAATAGTGGTCATGGTCGTGATTTTGAGGGCTTTAAAAGGAGAGTATGTGAGAGTCTCTCTCTCTCCTCTTCTGCAGTCTTGCAATGTGATACCCTGTGTTGCTGAAGCCACCACCAAGGAAGACTCAATGTGTTCCCTGGACTTTGGACTTTCAGCCTTCCAAACTGTAAGCAATAAATTTTGCTTTCTTACAGATTACCCAGTTCCATGTGTTTTGTTATAAGCAACAGAAACAGACTAATACAAGTGTGGAAAGTGGTACCTTTCAGGAAAAATAGTAATGAGATAACACCCTTAGAGCCCCCCCCCCACTAAAGACTCTGACTTTTTTCCCTCTTTTTAGTTTCCCATCTGTGCTCCTGCAAGCATGAAATTGAAAGGAAAGGAGATGTATGTGCATTTCCAAACACCCCCATTTCCAACAAACCCAAATTCCTTATCTAAGTTCTCCTGAATATCTCCTTTCCAAACTATTCATTTTTATTTTGTTCTTTATGTGGTTCCACTGCATTCTCAGTCAAAGCAGTAGTTCTCAGCCTCCCTTTCAAGTCTCTAAATCTCATTGCCTTTATTCTTTTCACTCTGTTCTGATGTTTTCATTTTTATGGTCCTTTCTACTCTCTGTATTTTCTTCTGCAGCTATGAACATTATAGATACGACTGCTTCCACCCTTGTGATTGTTATAAATCCTTCTGCATACATCATCTTTATTTTTCTGTCCTTCTGTCTGGCATAGCTAAAATAAACCCCATATTTACATGATAGTAACATCTATACAATCTCTCCTATGTATATTTTCTAAAGACATGCAAAACCATATTTGCTAATTCATGGATTTATTTGAGATTAAGATTATAGCGTCTATTACAAAATACAGATTAATTATATTTATATAGATTCACTGATGTTTAATTACACAATAACAATGATTTTTTGAATAAGAATCACTAGAAAATTAATTGTAATAAGTGGCAAATATACAAAAATCCTCACATAATAATAATTATGATTATGATAATTTGTTATATTATTTGGTAATGACAAAATAGCTAATGATGGTGGTAGCTATGACAAATCTATGAACTAAATATCACTATACCTGTATACAAAATATATATATCTCTTCCCTAGGTGGTGGTAAATACAACAAGACTATGATTATGGTTATAATGTAGTCATGCCACTAATGTATTTTTCAAAACCTCCCACTTAGTGACTTTGAGTTCATTGTATTTCTGAAGGCATTGCTAGAGGCCAATCAATAGATAAAGAATACAAAGAGAAAAAAAAGGAATAAGTGCCTTGAAAGCTTATCAAGCATAAACATGGTTTTCTATTGCCAACCTCTGGAAAGATGAAAAGTAATTCTCCTTACACCCTGAATCTACATCTACTTATACAATTGCTTTTGCCAGGATGCTCCATTATTACCATTTATTGTTTACAGAGTGCCAAGAGGATTTTAAGATATTGTCCATATATGTGAGTCATGCATAATCTGGATAGGACAAACAAGATGGGACATAAAAACCCAGGAATAGGTGGGAATATTAAGTGCTTGTTTCCTCTTTTGTTTCTTTCTATGCTACTATCTTGGATGACAGAGAACAAAAGCATCACTGTCCTTGATCAAAGAAGGAGGGGAGGAAAAGGTAGAAAATGTGGCCCAAGTCAGGACATGTCAAAGAAAAGAGAAAAATTGCCTTAACTCATCTATTGCAATTCTATATTTAGTAAGAATAAAAAAGGGATATTGTTCCCTTGAGATCCAGAAAGAAAAAAGAAGTCTAAGAAATGAACTCGTGAAGTCGAACATAAGTTAAGAAAATAAATTAAATAAGAATAGCTAAGATTTGCTTTGAAGCTAAATCAACTGAATTCAACTGGTGCTCTCTTTTTACAGTGAAAAATATTTAATTCACATTCACTTGCCAGTAATTTGGTCAATGAACCCTGTTGGCCACCCTTATGATAAAGACAACTAATAATAAAATTATGATAGAATCGAGAAATACATATTGTGGTCCATGCATCATTTTGAATGTAGAGGAAATTCTAGAGATACAATAAGATCCAGGATTCTGGAGCCAAACTGTGTGGGTTCAAATCACGACTCTGTCACTTATTAACTGCACAACCTTAGGGAATTCGCCTCTCTGTGTCTCAGTTTCCTCATCTGTAAAGCAGGTAATAATGGCATCTACCCCATAGGGTCGCTGTAAAAATTACATTAGTTAATAAACGTAAAATATTTAGAGCAGTACCTTCCATACGTTAGGCACTATTTAATTGTTTGCTATTGTTACTTGAAAGTCATTTTCAAAAAGATATTTGATTAATATAACACTAATCTTTGGTTTTAAAAATACTCATAAAGCTAAGAATAGAAAAAAATGTTCTTAACTTGTACTGGTTAAAAATGCTTCTGGTGGAAAGTGACAGAAAACCCTTTGAATGGTGGTTTAGGCTATAAAAACATTTTGTGTTTATTTTACAAGAATTTTAGAAGCAGAGAGTTTCAGAACTGGGTCATTGAGCCAAAAATATAACCCAGGACTCAGGCTCATTGTAACCTGGTGTTTTGCCCATGCCCAGCTGTTGGCTCTTCATTCTCACACTGGTTGCTTATGGTCAGGAGGGTTGCTACAGCTCTAGGTGTCAAGTCTGCATGCAGGAAAGGGGAACGCAAAGGAGGTCTCCACTCACATCTACACTGACACCGATCCCTAAAGAGGATTCCAATGGCCTCTCTCTTTTTTTTTAAATTTTATTTACCATCCTAACTGGGGTGAGATGGTATCTCAGTGTGGTTTTGATTTGCATTTCCTGGATGCTGAGTGATGTTGAGCATTTTTTCATATGACTGTTGGCCATTTGCATATCTTCTTTAGAGAAATGCTTACTTAGTTCTTTTGCCCATTTTTTGATTGGGTTGCTTGTTTTTTTCTTGTAAAGTTGTTTGAGTTCTTTATATATTCTGGATATTAGTCCTTTGTCGGATGTGTATTTTGCAAATATTTTCTCCCACTCTGTTGGTTGTCTTTTAGCTCTGTTAATTGTTTCTTTTGCTGTGCAGAAGCTTTTTAGTTTGTTATAGTCCCATTTGTTTATTTTTCCTTTGGTTGCCCGTGCTTTTGGGGACATATTCATGAAGTCTGTGCCCAGCCCTATTTGCTGAAGGGTTTCTCCTATGTTTTCTTTAATAAGTTTTATTGTTTCGGGGTGTATATTTAAATCCTTGATCCATTTTGAGTTGATTTTAGTATATGGTGAGAGGTATGGGTCTAGTTTCAATCTCCTGCATATGGATATCCAGTTATCCCAGCACCCTTTGCTGAAGAGGGAGTCCTGACCCCAGTGAATAGGCTTGGTGCCTTTGTCGAAGATCAAATGGCAGTAAGTGCGTGGGTTGATTTCTGGGTGTTCTGTTCTATTCCATTGATCAGTGTCTCTGTTTTTGTACCAGTACCATGCTGTTTTGGTTATTGTGGCTTTGTAGTATAGTTTAAAGTCAGGTAGAGTAATACCTCCAGCTTTATTTTTTTTTGCTCAGCGTTGCTTTGGCTATTCTTGGTCTTTTGTTATTCCAGATAAATGACTGTATAGTTCTTTCCATTTCTGAGAGAAATGTCATTGGAATTTTGATGGGGATTGCATTGAATTTGTATATTACTTTGGGTAGTATAGTCATTTTCACTATATTGATTCTTCCAATCCAGGAGCATGGGATGTCTTTCCATCTTTTTGTATCCTCTCTAATTTCTCTCAGGAGTGGTTTGTAGTTCTCGTTATAGAGATTTTTCACGTCCTTAGTTAGTTCAATTCCTAGGTATTTTATTTTTTTGGCGACTATTGTGAATGGGCAGGCTTTCTTGATTT
Organism: Galeopterus variegatus; assembly: GCF_000696425.1. Taxonomy (NCBI): domain Eukaryota; kingdom Metazoa; phylum Chordata; class Mammalia; order Dermoptera; family Cynocephalidae; genus Galeopterus; species Galeopterus variegatus. The sequence continues at coordinate 94,330 of NW_007731009.1, read as the reverse complement.
CTCTTTCTGCATGTTCACTATTGGTGAATAGAAATGCTACTGATTTTTGTGTGTTGATTTTGTATCCTGCTACTGTGCTGAACTCATTTATCACCTCCAAGAGTTTTTTTGTAGATACTTTAGGCTGTTCGATATATAGGATCATGTCATCTGCAAACAGAGACAGTTTGACTTCATCTTTTCCTATCTGGATGCCTTTTATTTCCTTCTCTTCTCTGATTGCTCTGGCTAGTACTTCCAACACTATGTTGAATAGGAGTGGTGAGAGTGGGCATCCTTGTCTGGTTCCTGTTCTTAAAGGAAAAGCTTTCAGCTTTTCCCCATTCAGGATGATATTGGCGGTGGGTTTATCATATATGCCAATGGCCTCTCTCTTAAGCTGTTGGCAGACCTTCCCTTAACAGAGAAAGTAAGCAGCTAGCTTTCCAGCATCTATGTTGGGTTAGCCCTCTATCAGTGTCTGTTACTTTGACAAAGAGAAGCTATCAGAAAACGACAAGAAATGTTAGACAAAGAGACTTCAAAATGTTTATGGAAAAATGAAATTAGAACATAAAATAAAAAATATAAACTTTATTTCTCAGCGTAAGTTCCATCAAGTTCAAGACACTTTTATAAGCAGTGATACCAGCCATTTAGTCCATTCCTAAAGAACCTCAGGTCCTGGGAATTTAACCATGTCAATGCAGTCTTTTTTACATTATTCACTGAAGAAAAGTGGGTGCCCTTTAAAGTTTTATTAAGATTAGGAAACAAAAATAAGTTACAAGAAGCCAAATTGGGACTGTAAGGTGGATGCCTAATGATTTCCCATTGGAACACTCACAAAATTGTCCTCGTTTGATGAGAGGGACGAGCAGGAGCATTGTCATGGTGGAGAAGTACTGTCTTGTGAAGCTTTCCCAGGCATTTTTCTGCTAAAACTTTGGTTAGCTTTCTCAAAACATTGCATATTAAGCAGATATTATTGGGGTTTTTTTTTGGCCTTCCAGAAAGTCAAACAAGCAAAATGCCTGAGCATCCCAAAAAACTGTTGCCATGACCTTTGCTCTTGACTTGGTAACCATGGCTTTGATTGTGCTTTGTTTTTAGGATCATAGTGGTAAAGCCATGTTTCATCTCCTGTTTCAGTTGTTTGAAGAAATGCTTCAGGATCTTGTTCCCACTTTTTAAAAATTTCCATTGAAAGCTCTGCTCTTGTCTGCAGCTAATTGGGGCACAACAGTCTTGGCACCTATTGAGCAGAAAGTTTGCTCAACTGTAATTTTTAGTCAGAATTGTGTAAGCTGAACCGTTTGAAATGTCTATGGTGTTGGCTATTGTTTCTGCTGTTAATCGTTGGCCCACTTCAATTAGGGAATGGAAAAGATTAATTAATCTCGCAAATTAATGTGGATGGTCTGCTACTGCAGACTTCGTCTTCAACGTCGTCTTGCCCCTTCTTAAAACAAGCTATCCTTTTGTAAACTGCTGATTTACTTGGACCCATAAACTTTTCCTAAAGCATCAATGATTTCATCGTTTTTCCACCCAAGTGTCACCATAAATTTGTTGTTTGTTCTTGCTTCAATTTTAGCAGAATTCATGCTGCTCTTATAGGGGCTATTTTCAAACTGATGTCTTATCATTCTTAGTGCCTGTAGTGGATTGAATTATGTCCCCCCAAAACTCACTGAAGCTTGAATTGTATCCCTCAAGTTCTGTGTGTTAGAAACTTAGCCCCCACTGTGACTGTTAAGAGGGTGGGGAATCCTGTTATGGTAAATGAAAGGTGGGCCTTGAAGAGGTGATTGGATTATAGGACCACACAGTAATGAATGGATTAAAAATAGTGGTCAAAGGAGTTTTTCCGAGGGCTTTAAAAGAAGAGTCTGTCTCTCTCTCTGCTCTCTCTGCTTCACCATTTTTTTGCGATGTGATACCCTGTGTCACTGTTACCCCCACTAAGACGCTCACCAAATGGACTTTGGACTTCCCAGCCCCAGAAACTGTAAGCAATAATTTTTTTTTCTTTCTAAATTACTCAGATCTAGGTATTTTGTTATGAGCAACAGAAACAGACTAATATGGTGCCTCAAGCTAGATGCTGTTCAGGCATGTTATAAAAGTTAGTGTGAGCTTATTTTGGTGCAAAAACAATTTTGAAATTAATGCATAGATTTTTCATAATAAGCATTTTTCTTAAACTCTTTGAAGACCCCTCATATGTACGGTGAGATGCTCAAAGTAGTCAGATCAAGAAAAGTCTGCTTATTAAAAACTATTATTCAGCCTTTTATGGAGGCCATAACCAATGGCCATAAGCTAAGAAAATAAACTAAAAATTTTGGATTTAAAGTTAAATAAAATTAAAATTCAATCCCTCAGTCCCACTAGCAACATTTGATATGCTCAACAGCCACACGTGGCTAGTGGCTAGTGGCTACCATATTGGATAATATTTCCACCATCTCGTAAAGTTTGATTTGGCAGTTTGGCAGTTTAGAGGGAAAGTTGTCAGTATTTCTCAACCTTTAAAATGTGAATATCTGATGAATGTGCAATAATATTTCCTACCAAAATACACAAGTGCACAAAAATGTATGTACAAAATTGCAGCATTGTTAGCAGTACTCAAAAACTGGAAGTGATATAAATGCCCATCTACAGAAGGAAAACAATAAATTGTAGTACATTCACATTGTAACATCATGCAACTGTCTGAAAACATGACATATATCTATATATATTCACGATGAAAGATGCTTACCATATACATTGTTGAGTGACTCAAGCAAGTTATGGTTCACGTGCATAGAATAACCTTATTTTGATTTTAAATATATTTTATATAATTTGCGTATATGTATATAGATAGATATAGATATATTGGCATATGTTTCAGAACCAGGACGAGGGGAAAGTGAGGTGCTTAGGGGGTAAAACGTAAGGCACTCTCTCTCAGCACCTCCGTAAATTTCGTAGCCTAGATGCCTCATGTTTGAGATGAGTGAAGGAGTATTTTTATTCTGACCCTATTCACCTCTGTATTATTTAATTTTTTAAGGAAAGATGTGACCTGAAGCAAGTCAATTTAAAAAAGGCCAGTACCCAAAGGACCGATGGAGACCATAGCAGCAGTGAAAGACTTTAGCCCAGGGGACTCTTCTACTGAGCAAAATGTTAATATTTGAGCTGGCTTTGCTATATTCAGCTCCACATCGTTTCTGAGGATTTTCATTCATTTTAGTTTTTCTCTGACTCTTTGAATGGAGAAAATACTACCAGCACTCCTATTCTTTAAACAATCATACTTGCTCCTGCTTGTATTTTTTCATGTTCTATTCTTAACGAGTATTAGTAATAGCTCTTTTAGGTCATGGTTTCTGTATAAATACCATGCAAGCAGCTGAGTAAAATTTGATGATTCTTTAAAAACACAAAAAGTGGTCAATTATTTGCCAAATATTGACAGCTCAGGTCTATGTACCGACACTACTGCTAATCGTGAAATTTCCCAACATGAATAGGAGTGACTTCAGTCTTTATTGCTCAAAGTCTCTATGTATTTTCTTCTGATCAGTGTTCATGACTTTTGTGTTGTGTTTTATCAATTTTTGACCTTTACATGATTATTTCAAATTTGACTTAATCACCTTATTTCAGTAGCCTATGTTTGCTGTATCCTGTTAACCTTTAGCAACTAAAGCTAAAAATGAGCTTAGCTTTACTTTAATGTGCACACTTTCTATAAAAGTAGTCTGTACCTTGAGACAAGGAATAGGAAGTGCTCCCTGTGTTTTATACTGATAATAAATTAAGGCAATCCTCTTACTATTTGTGTATTATCCCTATAATGTGAAATATTTCCATTGTGTTTTGTGGTTTTCCAAAGACAGGGATAATAGTTGCCTTGTTTTAAAACTTTTCAAAGTTTCTCATAAATTCGACCCATAATTCCACTGTCCAGATTCATGATTATACATTAGTAAATGACTGATATTAAATTAAAAATGTTTTAAAATGTGGATTGTCTAGTTTTAATTTTTCCTAAGTGTAATTTTTAATTACAAACACAGTATCCCCAAACCCTCTGCTGTGACTCCAGCATATGACAATGGTCAGTTTACAGGGAGTGACCCTTTATCTAAAACAACCAGCTGTTTGTTCTCCATGATGTCCAGCAATGGATCTGATCATTTTTCCTACTGATTAAATTAACTTTGGTGATGTGAAAATACTGATAGTTGCTTAGAAATTAAAGTTGAAATGGTATCAATCTATAATTTTAGCCAAAGTTCCATTTCAATCAAGTGTTTATTTCTTTGGAGAGTAAACAAACTAAATTAATATTTAAATATTGAATAAAGTGGCTCATTTTTTTTAGATGTATATTTGTTTGTAAATTTTATCTACATTTCTTGGTTGAAGAGTGAGGTCACTTTTAAAGAAAAGGATTTAACTATTTTTAAATTAGACTCGTTCTATTTTACTCCTGCGGTTCTTTTTGGCTGGATTAAATTGCATGAAAAATAGCACTGATTTGGTTTCTAATATTAACAGTTGGCCTTGAGAAATTTAAATTCTTCAACATCCTTCAGCGGTTCATTGCTCATTTCCAGTATTATAAGCACATGGGAGCATTTATCAATATAATCTTTATTAATATATTTCAGATGTTTCCTTCTGGACCTCAGTTTACTTCCCTATAAATTTAAAAATAAGAGGTTGAAAGAAATAACCTCTATAGGCCTAAAATTCTATAATTTTGTTTAACTTTTGAAATTGTCTAAGAACAATATATTCTTTTTCTGCTATTCGATGTGCACAAATTATTTTCTTTTAAAATTTCTACCTAACTATCACATTTCATTGCCAGTACTACAAATTAGCTATTCATTGCTACCACTATCTGAATTAGGAGTATTAAAGAGATACCTTATTTGCGAGGGACAGAAACACAATATCACATTAGTTTAAGCAAAAACAAAACTTACAGCTCGCAATTTCGCTAAATGTCACCTATCCTGGGTGTTGTGCCCATGGTCAGGGGCATTGATACACATAGTGTGGGGGAAGAAAGGGCATAAATGTTCCATATTACAGGTTGGGCAGACAGGATCTGACTCTAGCAGGCAGCAGCCCAGAGTGTGGCCTGGAAATCCATACAAAGTGTAAGGATGAAAGAGCACATACAGGGCTTAAAGGCCTGGACTCTGGGTCAGATCCAAGATCCAAGGGTGGCTTTACCACTCACTAGCTGAGTGCCTGGGGAAAGTTGTCTTTCATTTCCACACACCCCCTTTCCAATATATAACGTTCAGGGGATAAGATAGATAGTATCTATCTCACAGGGATATTGTGAGTTCCTGGCACATAATTAAGTATCCAACACAGAGCAAGGAAAAAACAGTGGCCCAGAGGAGCGAGGATGGTGTTAGGAAAGCTGATACAAGGGACAGGAGGAGAAGAATAAAAAAACCAAGTGTTCCTACATTGAAGTCGGCCACACTGTCACAGTAGTTGGGGGACAGGCTCATACCCACCAGGACGGCCCATTACTCAGCCATCTTTCTAAAAATGGAGCATGCGGCTGGGTGCAAGCCACCACCAAACTGACTTCAAGAGTCCTCTAGCAAAGTTTAATTATAGATTAAAAAATAAAATAAATTATTTCCCTAAATTATCTGGTCGGTCTCCCTTTCACTAGGCAGAATTCAATTTAAACATCTCAAAAGATAAAACATGACTTTAAGTTCAACTATCAGTAGAGAAATAATTTTCTCAATCTCACTGGACAAATTACTTCAGCAGCTTACAATCTTTACCTCAAAAAGATAAAAAATCTGCTTGGGTACATAGTGCATAGTGATATTCTGTCTCTAATGGCCAGTTCTTATTCTTTCTGAAGGGATTATATCCTTAACCAACTCTGGATCAATAAATTAAATCCTTAATGACAAAAATGTATAATATTATGAGAAGTTAGAGTTCCATATAAAACTTATTTAGAACATTCAGATTTGAGACCAAGGATGCAAATTTAAGCTCCAGTCTTCTTACTACAGTTCAGATCGACTCACATTAAAAAAAAAAAAGTTGGTAGTAAAGACTGTTTCCTATTTTCCCTTCCACAGCATCACTTGGCTTCATGTCCTTAGTCAAGCTGCACATTAGAATCAGCCCGGGAGCATTTTAAAAATTCTAATGCTAGGGCCCCACCCCTAGAGATTTTGAATTAATTGGCCTGGGGTGTAGCTTGTCATTGGTTTGTTCTTTAAAATTCCCAGATGACTCTAACAGAGTTGAGAGCTGCTGTTATCTGCAGAATTATATATGCAAAGGCTTGAAATATTCTTTTCTCTTTCTTTCGTCTTTCAGTTTTGCAATTTAGTCATTTTAAGAAAGATTATGATATGACCATGATCTCTTTAGTTAATACTAAATACTAAATGATTGCATAATGATTCTCTGCCTTTTTTTGAGTGATTTAGAGAGGAATGATATAGTAACTCCTGCATTTACTATGAAATGGTCTCATAAATTGTATTTGAAAAATATGGAAACTGTGTTCACCAGCTAATGAACCTTTTTTTTTTTTGCTATAAACCAAGAAGACAATAATTTCTAGAAAAGTAGTTAATGAGCATTTTTCTCCTTCCATAGAGAGATGCCTTCTCTGCTTCTAATAAAACCACCAATCTCCCAGACATCCATGTCTGAATCTGGCCTTCTCTACCACAGTGCCTAGCAGTGGGCAATAAAGGGGCTCATTTTATTTTCAATTTATAAATAAAAATACCTCATTTGGTGGGGGTGGGGGTGTGTAATCGATGCCTCCTCCCTGCTTCAAAGTGACTTTCATCTGTGATCTTCTCTGTGAACCTTTGTCCCTGATGTTTTTAGAGCTGTCCAGGTTTCTGCCTCTCCATGTATTCACTGAAACTTCATTTAATTCATTTAATTCATGAGGCACTTAACATGTGCCAAGCACTATTTCAGACTGTGGACCTGTGGCAGTGAGCAAGGCAGGCAAGAAGAGTCATATCTCTCATGGAGATTACACCTCAGAAGGGAGACAGAGAAAATGACAAATAAATAAACGAGAATATAAACATGAGAGCACAGAGAATGTAACATATTGCAATCTCGCATTCCATGAAATATACTTTGGGAAATATCCTGGTCTATTATATGCATCTAAGCAAAGTCTCCCCCTCCCTGGTTATCACAATATCTACAATGACTTAGTTATTTTCTCCCAAGAAATCTTTCCTTTCCCCCTTACCAACAAACTCCTATAGAATTAGGTCTAATTTAACAGTTTCCAGAATTTCATCGTTGAAACCTCACTCAGAATATTACCTCTTCAAATTCAGTAGAGAAATGTCGAACGGGGTATGGCCATAAAACTTTAAATGAACTTATTCTTGCTTGGAACTCCTAATATGTTAATTTTCTCCTCTTGCTTCTTTGTCACTTTCTGTTGGCTTTGACTCTACCTTTTCTTCATAGTCTCATTCCTTTTTTTTTTTTTTTCCTTTTTGTCTCTTTTTTACTGACTGGTAATGGGATCGCAACCCTTGGCGTTGCACCCGCACCGGGGACCAGCAACAGGATTGCAACCCTCGGTGTTGTGCCCACACTGGGCTCAGCCAGTGAGCAGGAACCGGTCTCCACATGGGATCTGAACCCTCAGCGGGAGCGCTGCCGCGCTCCCAAGCGGCGCACTCTCCAGTGCGCCACTGGGCCGGCCCCATAGTTTCATTCTTACACTGACCCAAAAGGAGATTTTCCAGCTTCTTCCACTAGCTTAGATATTCTTTCTCTTAACTCAGCTCCTGAATTCCATTTGCTCTGTGCCATTTTCACTGTACCGTTCTCAAGTTTTTGGTGACAGGTCTGGTGATTCCCCAGTATCAGGACTCAGCAAAAACATAAAAAAAAAAAAAAAAGCTATGTTTAACTCTGTTGACATAATCATTATTCAGCAAACATTTCCTGAACATCTACTGTGTTCTAAGAACTACATGATGCACAGGGTCACAAAGATGGACTCAGCTTACAGTCTCAGGTCTGCGGTCAGTGCGTTAAACAAAAAACTTTATTGAAAGTGGAAAGTCATAATACATAAATAGCTGGAATGTTTATTTTTAACTTTAAACCTTTAAAGATACATTCACTCACCAAGCTTTTAGATGTAGGGTCAAGGCCTTTCTCTGATTGCTGATTGAACTTCGCATGGTCTTTCTTGTTAGAGCCATAACCAACCACCTATAATTTCTAGCTTTAGTTTATTTAAAATAGGATAAGAATATAACAACACTGTAGAAGTAGTTGAGTAATGAAACCATTAGATGTTTGTGATTTTTTTCCCCAGTCTTTTACGGTTGTCTTGTTCATATCTCTTCTGACAGCACTTATTTTAGCAACTAATTTTTATAGTCTTTTCAAAGTAATCCAAGTAAGTTTTCAAGAAACAGCAACTCTCTTTCACTCCACACTTCATACTTTATCAGGTTAATATTATTTAGTACAATTATGTGTTTTAAAAGTCAAGTACACCAACACAATCAGGTTTGAGTATAAACAGGACTGACTCTTGGTAAGCACACATGCCACATGATTACCTCTTCAAATTCAGTAGAGAAATGTCGAACGGGGTATGGCCATAAAACTTTAAATGAGCTTATTCTTGCTTGGAACTCCTAATATGTTAATTTTCTCCTCTTGCTTCTTTGTCACTTTCTGTTGGCTTTGACTCTACAATTTCTTCATAGTCTCATTCTTACACTGACCCAAAAGGAGATTTTCCAGCTTCTTCCACTAGCTTAGACATTCTTTCTCTTAACTCAGCTCCTGAATTCCATTTGCTCTGTGCCATTTTCACTGTACCGTTCTCAAGTTTTTGGTGACAGGTCTGGTGATTCCCCAGTATCAGGACTCAGCAAAAACATAAAAAAAAAAAAAGCTACGTTTAACTCTGTTGACATAGTCATTATTCAGCAAACATTTCCTGAACATCTACTGTGTTCTAAGAACTACATGATGCACAGGGTCACAAAGATGGACTCAGCTTACAGTCTCAGGTCTGCGGTCAGTGTGTTAAATAAAAAACTCTATTGAAAGTGGAAAGTCATAATACATAAATAGCTGGAATGTTTATTTTTAACTTTAAACCTTTAAAGATACATTCACTCACCAAGCTTTTAGAGGTAGGGTCAAGGCCTTTCTCTGATTGCTGATTGAACTTCGCATGGTCTTTCTTCTAGAGCCATAACCAACCACCTATAATTTCTAGCTTTAGTTTATTTAAAATAGGATAAGAATATAACAACACTGTAGAAGTAGTTGAGTAATGAAACCATTAGATGTTTGTGATTTTTTTCCCCAGTCTTTTACGGTTGTCTTGTTCATATCTATTCTGACAGCACTTATTTTAGCAACTAATTTTTATAGTCTTTTCAAAGTATCCAAGTAAGTTTTCAAGAAACAGCAACTCTCTTTCACTCCACACTTCATACTTTATCAGGTTAATATTATTTAGTTCAATTATGTGTTTTAAAAGTCAAGTACACCAACACAATCAGGTTTGAGTATAAACAGGACTGACTCTTGGTAAGCACACATGCCACATGGGGGGAGCCCCCTCAGCAGGAGCATTCAGTGTGCCTTGGGTATCTATCGGAGCATTTCACAGACAGCATGAAATGCTCTGGTTAACCTGACAGGTTGCTTAACAGATCTACTCATATTATGTTATTGCAATACAATATACATGATTTAATGAAGACTTGTGCCAGGTGTTATGGTATATCTCAAAAGGATCCTCCCCTGTTGCCCAGCATGAGTATTGTTTGGATTTTTTTTTTCTCACTCCCTTTTCCTTGTCTTTGACTATCTTAATTTATTTTTTAGAACAGGCAATATAATTGCATAGTTCAAAACTGCTAATTAAAATAAACAGTGAAAAGTATCTCTCATACCCCTGTCCCCCAACCATCCAGTTCCTTCCCCAGAGGCAACCTATGTTACCAGGTCCCTCCATGTCCTTAATCACCTCTTCAAGGCCTCAACTTTCAATTACCATAATAGGATTTCTCCCCATCCCAACAGTCACAGTGGGGGTCAAGTTTCTAATACATAAAACTTGGGCGACACAATTCAAGCTTCAATGAGTTTGGGGGGGAAATTCAATCCACTACAGTATGTTACAAAAGATATGGGAGCAATGAGCACGAAGCAAATAACTCTGGTGTGTAGCAGAGTAGTGGGAGAAAGCAAGAAGTCTTTACGGAAGAGAAAACCTGGGACGTTAGAAATAAGTAGGAGTTGGCCAGGCAGGCAGGGGAGAAAAGCACGTACAGACAGAGGGTTTTGTACAAAAGCATGGAGGTGAGAACACATATGTAAATCCTAAACTAAGGCAACCTCAACAGCAATTAAGAGGTGCATACAGAGTTGAGAGACAGTTTAGAGTTAGAATTAATAGGGTTCATTGACCATTAAAGTATGGGAAATGAGAGAAAGGTAGGATTTAAGAATGAGTGAGTTTTGGTGATGGGTAAATAGATTGATGGTAAAGCCTGAGATAAGGAATTCGGGAGGTGGAACAGTTTGGGGTGTTGAACGGACAATAATGAAATAAATTTTGCACATACAAATTTTTTTTTTTCCTTTTTGTCTTTTTTCATGTCCGGCAACGGTTCGCAACCCTCAGTGCCGCGCCCATACCAGACCGGGACCGGCAACGGGATCGCAACCCTCAGTGCTGCGCCCACACCTCGCTCAGCCAGTGAGTGGGAACCGGTCTGTATGTGGGATCCGAACCCTCGGCGGGAGTGCCACCGCGCTCCCGAGCGGCACACTGTAGCAGTGCGCCACCGGGCCGGCCCTGCACGTACAGATTTTGAGGTAGCTTTAGGCTATCCAAGTGAAGGTGTCCTATAAGCTGTGAGAAGTATCTGTGTGAGCCCAATGGAGAAGACTGAACAAAACATAAGTTTAGGCCATTGTTAAGGTCATGAGAATGAATTTTGCTGAAGACTGAGAAATGCATGAGGGGTAAATAAGTGGGGCATCTTGTATTAAACATTCTTTCAAAGCAGAGGTAAAAATGCAAACAATTTTTTTGAATCAATTGTGTGGTCTTAACAGGCTGACAATGGGAACAAACATACTAATGGTAATAGAAAACATTAGCAATAGAAATAGCATAATAATGGGCCGGCCTGGTGGTGCACTCAGTAGAGGGCAGTGCTTGGGAGCACGGTGGCGCTCCCGCCGAGGGTTCGGATCCCATATAGAGACCGGTCCGCTCACTGGTTGAGTGCGGTGCGGGCGCGACACTGAGGGTTGCGATCCTGTTGCCGGTCGTGAAAAAAGACAAAAAGGAAAAAAAAAAGAAATAGCATAATAAAAGAAAACATAATAGAAAGACTAACAGAAAATAGGAATAGAAAAAATATTGTATATTGCAATGCAGTATAAGGTTGTCCTTCAGGTCAATAACACCAGCTCCACCGCACTTGCTATTCATAACCCTAGTTCTGAATCTTCCTTTTCAACCATTTTTTGGCAATATCCCACCAACCAGCTCCTTCATGGAAATCAGACAGTGGTTAAAATCAGTAAGACACTTCAGCCACTTACAACTGAATTGACTAAATCGTTATAACCATTCACTAATTTAACACATGGTCTGAAACTTCCAGTTACTGCTATGGCAGTGAGCTAGCAATGGGCTACTTCAGTTGGACATTTACACTGTATATTTATGAATGCCAAAGGAATAACAGACAAACTGTGACAAGTGATTATTACTGTTAACAAACTATTCAATTTACCTTACAAGTTGTTTGCAAAAGTTGTTACCTAGCATTTTGAGTTTCTCACTGAATCCAATATTAACTAAGCAAGTATAGTATGTACTCAATCTGTCACTTTATTAGTTGAAAGTAATATACTCTTTTCAAAATTTTTAGCATAAAGTGGCCTAATTCATGACAATGAATAAATAAATAAATAAATAAATAAATAAATAAATAAGTAAACAGGAGTTTCCAGAAATTCCTATGAGACAACAAAACTCAGTTATGGGAGAAGAAATTCAGGCAAAGCAGAATTGCAAAATGTTGGGCTGAAGGTAAGTAGGTCTCTGTTTTAAGAAGGAAGCACATCCTCAGGGGAGGAACTGGATGAATAAAGTTTCTTTTGGCTCAATTCAGGCTCTACAGGAAAATTACTAGGGATGTGACAGAAAGCTAAGCTTTCAGGGTGCTACACTTTTCTCCATTTTCAAGAGCAAATCAGAACTGTTGAATCTTTTGTCCACACTGTTTCTACTTCCATACTCATGTATAGAACGGAAATTGAAAACAATCTAATACAAGCTACCCGAAGGCAGTGAGTTTGCTTAATTTAAAATTGTATTGCTAGTACATGCATCAGCACTTGGTCCATTGTAGCTGATCAAATATTTATTAAATTAAATGCATGCATTTTGTTATCTATGGCCACCCCATTTAACTGTTTTGGACTTTGTCACAAGGGGAAGCACTTTCCCACATCTCCCTTGCGAGCCTATGCTGGAATCCCAGAGCAACTGGGAGACCTTCAATCAACGCAGCAACAGTTATTAGTTAGACGAGCAATTCTTCCTCTAGTCTAAGCTAACGAGAGGTCACTGTGATAAATTCATATGCTTTGGAATTTTAAGCAGAAAAAGTCACATAAAAATGCAGATCTAACAGATGTGCATGCTGTAAAACCCTCATTTGAAACACTAGTGGCAATGAGAGTAAAAGCAGCCATAGCTTGCAAGTTCTGCTTCAATATATTGAGTTTTTTAAAAAGCAGCTGGTAAATTCTAGGCAAGAGAGGGTGCTAACCCAGTTTCTTTTGCTTCACACAACTTCAGTCAATTGTTGGCATTTCTATCCCCTTTCTCCTTACAATCCAGGACAGAGGTCATGTTTATATTATATCCCGATCTCCCGCCTTACTTTCTTCTTCATGCTGCTTTTCTTATCTCCTTCAGAGATCATCTATTTATTACCTACCATATATTAGGTCTTGGAAATATAAAGGAGAATACTATTCAGACTCTCTCTTCAAATAGCTTAGAAACCAATGGAGTTAATCAACAGTTATAATAATTGCAAAATGTTACATGGTTGCCCATAGAGAAGGCAGGTAGCCCTGACTTCCCCAAAGAGGCAGCATATGGACTGACTCTTGAATGACAAGAAGAAGCAAACCAAGGAAGTAGCATATGCAAAGGCATAAAATCAAGGGAACCCATAGCACATTCAGGAAGCTGTAAGTAGCTCTTTAAAGATGGACATAGATGTTGTGAGATGACATCAACAGACTAGATAGAAGTAGGCAGGTCTAGGGAAGATCATCAAGGTTCTGTGCCGTTCTAAGGACTTTGACTTCAACTTGAACCCTCTACATGGCCATTGAAACATTTTAGTTGAGAATGGCATTTCCATAAAAGAAAAAAGTTCTGTGATAACACAATTGAAAATGGCAGAAAGACAGGTTAGGGGCCGGCCCGGTGGCGCACTGGATAGTGCGCCGCTTGGGAAGCGCGGCGGCGCTCCCGCCCGAGGGTTCGGATCCCACATACAGACCGGTTCCCGCTCACTGGCTGAGCGAGGCGCGGGAGCAACGCCGAGGGTTGCAATCCCGTTGCCGGTCCCCAGTCCGGTACGGGGGCAACACTGAGGGTTGCGATCCGTTGCCGGACATGGAAAAAGACAAAAGACAAAAAAAAAAAAAGAAAGACAGGTTAGGGGAAGCTGTCACAATCTAACCAACTCTATATTTTACTTATCTGGTTTATTATCTGTCTCCCACAACTAGAAAGTAAGTTCCACAAGGACAGGGATTTTTAATGTCTTGCTATGTCTCTAGTGCTTAGAATGGAGCCAGGAACATGGTAGAAATTCAGTGACTATTTGCTGAATGAATAAACTGCTGGCTCAGTGTGACTGTCCATCATGTAATCATTGTGTTCCAAAGACCTAACCGATTGACCGGCAAAATCATTGCCAAGGAAAAGAGCCTGCAGCTAGTTATTGTTTTTTTTCTACCCGGAAGCCTCTGGCAAAGTCAGATACAGTCTCAACTGTTTCCATCAACACAGAAATTTGTTTAAGGCACTACAATTAGGACTTGATTTATAAAAATAACTTACTTATAGCCAGTCTTCGCCTGACACTTAATGACTATCAAGCCATGTTAAATTCTTTAGTGCAATATAGAATGTGCACTTAATTCAAATCTACAACTTTCTAGTCTATCTGATAGCAACATAATGCTCGTTATTCATTACTACTGAGAAAGGTTCTTGTTGGAAGTGAGTCCATTTTCTTCAGTTCTCTAGTTAGACATCTTACAGTCTTCACTTGAAGGTGACCATATCGGCCAAAGCAATTACCACAATTAAAAAAACTAAATTATTAGATGATGCATCCAAAGACATTTTTAATGGTCTTAATTTTCGGAAGATTCTGATTGCATTTGTAATACATAAATAATTGCTCACTGTAAAAAAAGGCAATTAGTACAGATGTAGATAAAGTTTTAAAAGATCAAGTTTAACTTCCCCCTTCTCCCCAATTCCACTTTCTACGTTCTTCCCTAGAAGTAGCAAAAGTTAGCAGTTTGGCATGTATTTTCCCATACCTCTTTCTATGGATTTACATAAATATGCACACCCCACATTTTAGTATTGGACGATTAAAAATATATATAAATATACATGTATATATATTTTGGTAAAGTGCTCTCTTCACCTAACAATGTATTTGGGACAATTTTCTGCATCATTGCATACTAAGTTTAGTAATCATATATTTATTTAGATTTACCCTATTTTCCCGAATTAATTATTAATAGTGTCCTTTTTCACTATTAAAAGTAGCCTAGTTTGGACAATAAATTAGTCCAAACTAATAATAACTAACAAAAAACCGTCCCCTAATATAAAGCTGTATAAATATAAAGAATTCATATCAGTCTATAAAACCATAATTTTTGTAATCATGACCTTAGAAATGAGCATTTAGATATAACCATTTTTGGTATCATGAACAAGAATGAACATCCATGTGCATATATCTTTGTACACGTGTATGAATATATTTATAGGATAAATTCTGTAAGTCCAATTGTGAGGTTAAAGGGTTTTATTTAATATAGGGGGTTATAATAAAGGGTTATATTTAATATTTAAAGGTTATATTTAAATTTTTTATATACTGCAAAATTGTTCTCTAAAAAGCTATACCATTTTATCCTTCCACCAATAACACCTATGTTCCCATACCCTTGCAACCAGCTCTGGTTATTACTTTTTTTTTGGCCATTTCAATGGGAAAAGTATCATATTTTATTTTTGTTTGAATTTATATTTCACTGATTACAATTGAGGTTGAAGGGCTTTTTTACATAACTTCATACCTTTGGTCCATTTTTCAATGTTTTTATCTTAATAATTTGTAGGTATTCTTTTATAATAAGTGTAGTATGTCGTATATACTTTCCCCTAGTATCTCACTCCGTAGCATGGAAAACAGATGTACCAATTTCACAGCTACACCCACCAGTTTTGATATACTCCAAAAGTGGTTAAAATACATATAATTTGAAGCACAGTGTTAAACTTTCTCATCTTCCAAAGTTGAACATGTGTAGATATATATATATATAATCTCAACCATGCACAAGTATTATGATCAATGGAGGTATGCTACTGAATATGCTATGAGTCATTTCATTTCTACATACTATTTCTCCAAAATTTTATATTAAGTTTTAATTTTTTTCAAAAATAAATGTTTTATTTATAATTTTGAGTCCAACAAACACATATTTATTGAATGTGAATCATTCTAGCTCCTACACCTAAAATCTCATCTCTTTAGAGGAAGCAAAACTTAATCAGATTCTTTTGCATTTTTCATACTTTGACTACATCTTCTAATTTTATCTCCAACAAATTTCATTAGAGCTGAGTTAACCTTCACCTCGAGATCACATGGATCGCATGTGTGTCATCCTAGCATGGAACTGACACCTGTGGTGTTACTCATCTCATTGTCTCAATAATTCATGAAGAAATGGAGATAACGAGTTTCCTCACCTCGAAAAAAATGTTTACTGATTTCCAGAGGGACAGACCACAAGCAATTAAAAAAAAAAAAACTTCATTTAATATTCCATAGGCAAAAAGATTTCCCCCAAACACTTACTCATATAAATACATGGTCCTGCTATTGTCAAATAATTTTTCTTTTTTGGTTATGTGGAAAAGCTATTTAATGAGGTGTATTCTTTTCACTGAACAAACATACTGTTTATTAATTAGCAAAAATTTTTTAAAATAGAAATTAACAGCAGTAGGAACTCATTAAAGATGGTATTCATCTTTTAGATAGGATAGGTTTTATGTTTTATCAAAATCCTATTGCAACTAAGAGCAGGCATTAAAATTGTATTTCTGTATTTTCATTATAACCTGATTTATGTCTAACAAGGCCATATCCTTTCCACACACCACCCTTTTTAACTGATGACACAAAGGCCAAATCTGGGCTGTTCATATGATAGCATAGAAGAGCAACAAGATATAATTGACCTCTCCCTAGTTAGGGTCGATTTAATACGCTGTAGTAAGTTAGCTGAATTGAAACTTTGGTCCTGTCTGAATTATCTTTATAAATGTACAGACATATTCTCAAACTAGACTTCAAAACTATTAGATGAATATTCTTTTTACCACAGTTTATTCCACACTTATTCCACACCTCGTCCACTTTGCATGAAGATTACCTGCACTAATTTATGACATTCTTCCCATTCGTAAGCCTCTCCCCAGGGGTTTTCTAATGACAATCTAGGTGTGTGGAATAAAACTTGGTTTTCCTGCCTTTGACTCTGCAATTGTTATAATTCCCTCAGCTCAGATTCAAGTTGTAATTATTATATTAGATGGGATTGGAAAGGCAACATCTTCCTGGCTCATTTCTCTGAGTATTTCACAGCATTGTCATCATAGCAAGAGCTCTGAATGGTCATCATTGTCCAGTTTTAAAACACTGAAGTGAAAACTTTTGAAAATCAAAAGATCTTTTTTATCCCTGAGAGTAATAACACATTAGTCACATCCAACCCCACCAAACTCCAATTTGATAGAACTCGGCTTGTTTTCTGCCAGATTTGATCTTTGTTTCTCTGAGTATTTCACAGCATTGTCATCATAGCAAGAGCTCTGAATGGTCATCATTGTCCATTTTTAAATCACTGAAGTGAAAACTTTTGAAAATCAAAAGATATTTTTTATCCCTGAGAGTAATAACGCATTAGTCACATCCAACCCCACCAAACTCCAATTTGATAGATCTCAGCTTGTTTTCTGCCAGATTTGATCTTTGTTTCTAGAATGCAGTTCTTGCAAAAAAAAAAAGTATTCAGGAATTTTAAAACTAGATATTCATCTGAGAATTTTTAATAGTCTGTAATTCAGGTGAAAATTTGCCATCCTTAATTGGTTTTCTCCATCACCATTTATTCATAGCTGAATATTGAAATTGGAACCAGTAGATGAAATGGTTTTTCCTATATGCCATCTGCTGATATTGAGAAAGGAAATGTTCTAATTCTGCCCTTCATTTATGACAATAGATGAGCCTGTTAATCATTTAGGCAAATCAGCTTACCATCGCTGCCCACAGTGAATCCTTGCAAGGGCTTTGGAACTGTAGAAAATTGGATTAAATTAAATTTCAGTTCTAACACTTATTAATTATGCAACCTAGGCAAATTGCCTCCACTCTCCAAGACTCATAAAAACTTACCTCATAAATTATTATGGGAATAAAACATTAAATGTTCAGCAGAGTGTCTGTTACTTTGTAAGCATTCAAAAAAATGATGTTATTCTTGTTATGTCTTTTCTTTGGTGGATTATTTTACAGCAATGATGGTAGTGCTTCATTTCTTTCAAAACCACTGTGAGAAGTTAACTCTCATACCAATTTGCATCTGTAAAATTAAGGAAACATTTAAAATCCAATTGGCTAGGGTATCTTTCATAATGAGTACTTTCACACTTTGTCGGAGAAAGTATATGTGGATTTGTCACTTTTGGAAAGCAATTTGGCAACATGTGTCAAAAGTTTTAAATATGTTTACATATATCATGTCAGCATTTCCTTTCCTAATAATCTAACCTAAGAGTTAGTCATAAAGATGTTCATTGAAGAATTACATATAATAATACCAAAAAATCAGAACAAACTTATATATTCAACCAACTTATTTATGAACTGTGGCTCAAAAATAGACATAAAAGAAGTACAATGAAAATTCTAGACATTATATATAAAATAAACAGAAGGAGACTTTGAAAAGTAGAGAGAAGAAGGCACCCTGGCTGGGGCCTGAGGGAAGGCATGTCAGTGAGTCCTGGGTTTTCTTTTTGCTGGAGAAGCAGTAATCTTTAAGTGCTTGTGCAGACAGAACAATAAAAACAGCCCCAAGAAGAGCCAGTTCTCACTAACCAAAGGGCTAAGAAAAGAGTAGCCTAACAAGACAGAAAACCACCCCCACCCCAGCCAAACTCCACAGAGAACTGTACAGCCACACTGCCAACCCTGTCAGCAAAGGCTGCATGGGGATGGGTGAGGATTACAGACCTCATCCAGCTTTGACAAGCACACTCTTCTCCACCAGTGGAGCCAGAACTTTCATGCCCACTTGGCAATAATGAAGCACCCCCATTGACCTCACCATCAGGCGTCAGTGGGTGCCGTGTGAATTTCCACTCCCGCTTAGTGGTAACAAAGTGGTCCCCACCCCCCCAGCAGTGTTGGTATGAAATGAAAAAATACGAATGAAAAAAAATACAAACAAAAAAACAGAAAGTCTCAGCAAAAGAATTGATGTAATAATAAGAACCAAATGGAAATTTTAGAACTGAAAAATGCAATAACCAAAGAAGAAATGAAAAGAAAAATTCAATAGATTAGCTCAACAGAAGAATACAGAGGACAGAGAAAAGATTCAGTAAACTTGAAAATAGAACAATAGAAATAATGCAATTGAACAACAGAGAGAATAATAGACTCTCTGTCTATAAAAATGAAAGAGCCTCAGGGACCTGTGGGACTATAACAAAGTTCTAAATTTATGTCACTGGAGTCCCAGAAGGAGAGTGGAAAGAGGTAAGGGCTGATAACTCATTTTTAGAAAATGGCTGAAAATTCCACAAATTTGGCAAAATACATAGTCAAGAAGCAGAGCAATCTCTAAACAAAACTCTAACAATTCAACACCCAGACATATCATAGTCAAACCTCTGAAAATTAAAGACGAAGAAAAAATATTTGTCTCTTGCTCTTGAAAACAGTAAGAGACAAATGATACCTTACCTTTAAGGGAAAAACAATACAAATGATAGAGAGTTTCTCATCAGAAACTATGAAGGCTGGAAGGAAGTGACACGACAGTTTTTAAGTGCTCAGAGTAAAGAACAGTCAACCTAGAATTCTATATCCAGCAAATATATCCGTTGGTACTGAAGAAGAAATCAAGACATTATCAGATGCAGGAAAACAAAGTATTTGTTACCAGCAATCTTACCCTAAAAGAATGCCTAAAGGAATTTCTTGAATCAGAAAGTATACAATAAAAGAAAAAATCACGTAACATCAGGAATTAAGGAAGAACAACAGAAATAGTAAAAATATGGGTAAATGCAATAGACTTTTCTTCTTCGTTGTCTAAATTACATTTGCCTGTTGAACAAAACATAGTAATATTGTTTGATTTGTAAAAAATGTACGTAAAATGTATGTATGTAAAAGAATAGGCAATACTCATTCTATGCGACCAGTATTATCCTGATACCAAAACTCAACCAAGATTACAAGAAAACTAGAAAACAACATTTCTTATGAATATGTAAACAAAAATCCTCAGCAAAAACTAGCAACCCAAATTTAGCAATGCGTAAAAAGGATTATATACTATGACCAGCCAGGAAAGTGAGATTGGTCTAACATATGAAAAACAATTGATGTGATATACCATATTAGCAGAATAAAGGATAAAACACATGTTATTATTGCAATAGGTGCAATAAAAGCATTTGACAAAATCTAACATCCTTTCATGATAAAAATATTCAACAAACTACGAACTGAATGGAACTTCTTCAAACTGATCCCAGAAAAATCCACAGCCAATATCTTACTTTATGGTGAAACACAATGCTTTCCCCCTAAGGATGGGAGCTAGACTAGCATGTCCACTTTCACCACTTCTGTTCAATATTGTACTAGAAATTCTAGACAGGGAGGTTAGTCAAGAAAAGAAAATTCAAAAATGCATACTGAAGAGGAAGAAGTATAACTATTTACAGACCTACAACCTTAATGCAAATTCCCATTAAAATCTCACCTGGATTTTTTTTTTTTGCATAAATTAACAAACTGATCCCAAAATTCATATGGAAATGCAAGGGACCCAAAATTGCCAACACAATCTTGAAAAAGAAGAAAAAAGTTGGAGGACTCAAACTTCCTGATTTTGAAACTTACAACAAAGCTACGTTAATCAAGACTGACTGGTAATGACATGAATCTCACTTATTGGTGGGAGCTAAAAATAAATAAATAAATTCACTCACACAAAAAAAATAACCAGGGGTGGGGGGGAAGAAGATATAACAACTACAATCCTTTGAAGTTGTTACAACAAGCAAATGGAAAGGACATTGTTGGGTGGGAGGGGGGAGAGGGAGGAGGGAGGGAGGTTTCGGTGATGGGCCATAATAATCAACCACATTGTATATCGACAAAATAAAAATTATAAAAAAATAAAAAAAAGAAAGTATACAATAAAAGAAAAAATCATGTAACATCAGGAATTAAGGAAGAACAACAGAAATAGTAAAAATATGGGTAAATGCAATAGACTTTTCTTCTTCATTGTCTAAATTACATTTGCCTGTTGAACAAAATATTGTAATATTGTTTGATTTGTAAAAAATGTATGTATGTAAAAGAATAGGCAATACTCATTCTATGAGACCAGTATTACCCTGATACAAAAACTCAACCAAGATTACAAGAAAAGAAAACTATAAACCAACATTTCTTATGAATATGTAAACAAAAATCCTCAGCAAAATCTAGCAACCCAAATTTAACAATGTGTAAAAAGGATTATATTCTATGACCAGCCAGGAAAGTGAGGTTGGTCTAACATATGAAAACAATTGATGTGATATACCATATTAGCAGAATAAAGGATAAAACGCATGTTATTATTGCAATAGGTGCAATAAAAGCATTTGACAAAAACTAACATCCTTTCATGATAAAAATATTCAACAAACTACGAACTGAATGGAACTTCTTCAAACTGATCCAAGAAAAATCCACACCCAATATCTTACTTAATGGTGAAACACAATGCTTTCCCCCTAAGGTTGGGAGCTAGACTAGCATGTCCACTTTCAGCACTCTGTTCAATATTGTATTAGAAATTCTAGACAGGGAGGTTAGTCAAGAAAAGGAAAATTCAAAAATGCATACTGAAGAGGAAGAAGTATAACTATTTACAGACCTACAACCTTAATGTAATTCCCATTAAAATCTCACCTGGGGTTTTTTTTGCATAAATTAACAAACTGATCCTAAAATTCATATGGAAATGCAAGGGACCCAAAATTGCCAACACAATCTTGAAAAAGAAGAAGAAAGTTGGAGGACTCAAACTCCCCGATTTTGAAACTTACAACAAAGCTACGTTAATCAAGACTGAGTGGTAATGACATAATGATAGACATCTAGGTCAGTGGAAAAGATTGAGTCAAGAACAAATATATAGTCAACTGCTTTTTGGATGGGAGCCAAGACAATTCAATGGGGAAACAAATAGTTCTTTCCATAAATGGTGCTGAACAACCAGACGTCTACATGCAAAAGAAGGAAACACACCCCTTTCTTACACCATACACAGAAATTAACCCAAAATGAATCTTAAACTTGAATGTAAGAGCTAAAACTATAAAACTCTTAGAAGAAAACACAGGAGTAAATATTCATGACCTTCGGTTAGGCAAAGGCTTTTTAGATATGACACCAACATGCGATAAGTAATAAATGAGTAAATTGGAATTCATCAAAATTAAAAAATTTTTGTGACACAAATGATACCATTAAGAAAGTGAAAAGACAATCCACAGAATTAGAGAAAATATTAGCAAATCGTTTTTGAACAGGACTTGTATCCATAATACACACACACACACACACACACACACACACACACACACACACCCCTTACAACTCAATGATAAAAGATAAAGATAAAAAGATTTAAAAAGAGGGCTGGCCCGGTGGCGCACTGGAGAGTGTGCCGCTTGGGAGCGTGGCGGCGCTCCTGTCGAGGGTTCGGATCCCATGTGGAGACTGGTTCCCACTCACTGGCTGAGCGCGGTGCGGGCGCAACACTGGGGGTTGCGATCCCGTTACCGGTCAGTAAAAAAGACAAAAAGGAAAAAAAAAAGATTTAAAAAGATAAATAGCCCAATTTTAAAAAGTCCAAACATCTAAATAGACATTTTCCCAAAGAAGATAAATAAATAGTCAATAAGCACATGAAAAGATGCTCAACACCATTATTCATTAGGGAAATGCAAATTAAACTACTACACTAGGATGCTGTATAAAATCATAGCATCCAAATAAGATGCTATTTGGTTAATAGCAAATTAATTCTTTAAAAATTGAAAAATAATAAGTGTCGACAAGGTTGTAGAGAATCTCCTTATAACTTTGCTGAGGAGAATGTAAAATGGTGCAGCCAAGTAGGAAAACTTGGGCAGTTCCTCAAAATGTTAAATAGAGTTACCACATGACCCAGCAATTCCACTCTTAGGTTTATACCCAAGAGAAATGAAAACATAAATTCTCACAAAAACTTGTACACAAATGCTCATAGCAACAATAGTCATAATAACCAAAAAAGTGGAAACAAGCCAAATGTCCATCAACTGATGAATGGATAAATAAAGTGTAGTATAATCATACAATGGAATATTATTTGACAGTAAAAAGAAATGAAGTGCCGATACATGCTACATGTGGATTAGCCTTCAAAACGTGGTAAGTGAAAGAAGCCAGTCACAAAAAAACACATATTGAAGGGTTCCATTTATACGAAGTGTGAGAAGAGACAAATCCAAACAGACAGAAAGCAGATTAACGGTGGCTTAGGGTGGGGCAGGGAGAATGTTGAGGGGAGATAGGAATGGGGAGTGATTTTTAGTGGGTATGGGGTTTTGGGGGAGATGAAAACGTTCTAAAGTTGATCGTGGTGATGTTTGCATAACCGTGAATATATTAAAAGCCATATTACTGTCTGTTTTCAATGGGTGAACTATATGGCATGTGAATCATGTCTCAACAAAGCTGTTTAAAATGTCAATGTGAAATAAGGACAAAAATTTGTAATGACATAGGTAAATTATTGTGTAGTAACGTTACACACAAAAAAGCTAAGAGCAAAATTATTTATATGTATCTGTTCAAATGCATGTACAGTATATACGTGGAGGTAATTTGGAAAGCAAATATGCCAAACTAATTATAATGGTTGTTTCTCCTTATACTTTTCTGTTCTGTCTAAAAGTTCCATAATGAGTATGAATACTTTAACCAAAAATAAAAATTTTCAAACAAAAATAACAACCACAGCACTTTTTACTATTTCGGTTAATAGCACGTAAGTTTGTCTATTAAGATATTAATTTGCAAGTTTTTTTCTACTTTTCTGTGTATTTATATTCTACCTCCTTAACCTGGCAAGAGTCCCATGACCAATACTAAAATTTGCATTTCATTCTCATTCCTTGTACAGCATCTGCGAAGGTCATTTGTACCTAGTAAGTAATAAAAAATGTTCCTAGCTTATTGGAAAGCTGACTCCAGTATATTGAGATTTTGGAGATAAGACTCAATACATGCATTTAAGAAGAGCATTTCTGTCTTCCTGAAGTGGAACTGGGAATAGTCAGATTCAATAATAGACCACTTAGAAAATATATTTTGTTCTGTTATATTAAATTCCAAGTGTTTTCACTTTTACAATTTGCACAAAATGTTAAACTGGAAGGTGTTTTAGTCCATTTTCTGTTGCTATAGCAGAAATACCTGAGACTGGGTAATTTATAAAGAACAGAGGTTTATTTGGCTTATGATTCTGGGACAGCTGCATCTAGCATGGGCCTCAGGCTGCTTCTACTCATGGTGGAAAGTGGCAGGCTGCTGGTGGGTACAGGCAGATCACATGGTGAGAGGAAGCAAGAGAGAGAAGGTGCCAGGGTCTTTTTAAGCAATGAGCTCTCATGGGAACTAATCGAGCTAGAACTCACTCATTAATTCCCCCTCCCCCAGGGAGAGCATTAATCTATTCATGAGGGATCTGCCCCCATGACTCAATCAGTTTCCAACACACCACATTGGGGATCAAATTTCCACATGAGTTTTGGAGGGGACAACACATCCAAACTCCATCAGGAAGAAAACAAGTTATTTGGGAACATAGACAATCTCTAAGCCAACTACTCTCTTTTTGTTAAAGATATAGTTGAGACAATTAGATATCAAGTAGTCTGGGAGAGAGAAAAATTAGATTAAAATAATTGTAATGGTAACAATTGTGAACATTATTGAGCATTTACTCTATGTCAGGCATGGTTTCAGTCAGTTTATTTTCATTTCTTCATTAAATTATCTCTAAAATCCTAAGAGATAATTACTATTGTTATCCCCTTCTGATAGGCAATGAAACAGAGGCTTATAAAGTTTATGCTCCCTTAATTTAAGTTCACCAAGCTAATTAATATCAGACAAAGTTTCAAACCGAGGTCTGATTCCAGAGATTGAACTTTACATCATAAAGCTATATATCCTCATTTTGCCAAGAACATGTTGTCTTTGAAAATCATACAGTTCAATCAATTCTCTCCTTCCAAGAATAAAGCTGATTAAAGATTTGGAGAGGTTGATGGGTGAAAATGAGTTATAAAATGAGGCGTGTTTTCCCTTCCTTGTTTGCAAATGAAAAATGAGGTATTTTGGAAAGATGCTTTTCCTATGCTTCATTACTTTGGTGATTTGGGACTAGAAAAGGTAATGCCACCCCATTCCAACCCCTTAAGTAAATTTAGCCACCTTGCTGAGCCACACTGGTCCCTCCAGAAGACTGACCCCGGTTTATGCATTACAGTTCCAGAACTCCTCCATACCAGCATCCACTATGCTTAGAGCTCTGTTCTGCTGATGACAACCTCCCCACCTTCTTTCTGGTTCTTATCAAACCCTTTCTCTTTATGAAACCTTTTGCTTGGTGACTCAATTTAGACTACAGCACCTAACAGAATCTGTCCTCTGGCCCAATTTGCTAGTACTTTTGATAAATGACCCCTCAGTTGCTTCCCACCTCTGGGATCTGTGGACCCCAACTTCATCAAGCCACCTGCCCCCTCCATCCCCATAGCCCTCATGTATGCACAAACACACACAGGGCAGGGAAGGAGGGTCTGCCAAGAGTAAGCATGCATGCTTGTGGAAGCAGGCAACACATGCTTCTCTCTGGCAATACCTGGCCATGTCACATTTCTAGAAAGAAGAACCTGAGAGAATTGTGGACCTCTGGAGAGGGAGCACAGGGAAATCATGGAACAAACAAGAGTCTTCAAAAATCCAGCCAAACTCTGTATGTTTATCTGAGATAAACAATCTCTGGGGAATAAATTCTTAAACTTCTCTGTGTTATTCATTTCAAGGTCTGATCACGCGTTTTCCTTTTTTTTTTTTGTCTTCGTGACGAGTAAGGGGATCGCAACCCTTGGCTTGGTGTCGCTCTCACAGTGCTCAGCCAGTGAGCGCACTGGCCATTCCTATATAGGATCCGAACCCGCGGCGGGAGTGTCGCTGTGCTCCCAGCACCGCACTCTCCCGAGTGAGCCACAGGGTCGGCCCCTGATCACACATTTTCCAGGAGGAATAGTCAAAAGTGAGGCAGTTTCAAATTAACAAAATCAAATGAAGACACGAGGGGGGAAAAATGTGAAGTGGAATGTAACTAGAGGAAATAAAATTTGGGATTTGGTGGCAGTGTTTGCTGAAGAAGAGGAGAGGAGAGGAGAAGTGAGGGATGGAGAGAGGAAGGGAGAAAGGAAAGAACGATTAAGCCTGGTGAGGAAGAAACGAATTCTTTGTCAAAAATATTTCAGAAGTTGAAATCCCATTAATCTCATTAAAGTTTCTAGCCAACTAGAATATTCTCCTTTTGTTTTTTTGCTCAATTACTTTCTCCCCATTCTTCAAATCTCACCTCCTCCTTTGGACTTTGTTGATTAGCACTTTCCTTCTTTGTGATATTTTAGTCTATCTTTATGGCCTTTGATTCTTCTGGCTTCCCGCCTAGTCCATCCCCCAACCCCTGTTGCTGGCTGTCCACCTTCCAAGTGCCTGCAGTTCTATTGGGCTTCCTCCAGGACAGCTCCTATTGTACCAGTCACCCTGCTCACAAAAACTCCTAATGTCCAAACCAGCCTCACAGGGAAGGTCTTCCATTATTTGTTTCCAACCAGTCTTATTTTTCAACTCTTTACTTCTTATTAATAAC
Organism: Galeopterus variegatus; assembly: GCF_000696425.1. NCBI lineage: Eukaryota > Metazoa > Chordata > Mammalia > Dermoptera > Cynocephalidae > Galeopterus > Galeopterus variegatus. The sequence goes on along the minus strand of NW_007731009.1, from coordinate 67,636 downwards.
ATATGGCAGTAAACTTTAAAGTTCTGATGGCAAACAAGCAGTAATGCACATCAAGTCCCAGTCACAAACACATGTCCTGCTGTAAGGAGAGTTGTACAGGAGACAGCAGACACAGCCCTTCCACAGAGAAACTTGTCAATAAACTTAGAGTTCTACTGAAGATGCACTTGCACTAATTCAGACATTTTCTACAGAGAACCTAAAGAGGGACAGGAGCCATAATGCATAAAGCACCTAGGGGGTGACATTAGATGCTGCGTATAGGTAATATTGTTCATTAAGCTTTGTACCAAAACTGAGCAGGGAAATAAGATCTTCCAAATATATGTCTATTCATTTACAATCCTCTTTTATTCTGATCCACCTGAGGCTAGACAAATTCACCCTCTCCTTTAAGGAGCAGATTTAGATTGACAGATAATAGGAGATTCTGATCATACTGAACCAGGTTACTGCTGTTATGAAGTTGGCCTACAGTAGGCTTTCTAAAGGCTTTCAGTAGATTTTCCAAATAGCTTTCAAAATTATGGAGGGTGCTGAGTGGCCCATGAAGCCAGCATCTGCTTGAGCCATGAGAGGACTTGTTCACTGGAGGTATTGTCAGCTCTATTATCCAACTAGTCACTCAAGGAAATTTACTTTGATGAACACAAATAGGCATTTTTCACAATCACAATTATTTACAGATGCAAATGCTGTGTGAAATATAGTACTTAAACTCAGCTGTGATTTAATACTATCTATTTCCATAATGAGTGTTCAAAAGGATGAATCGATAGACCCCCCCACCAATAGAACGTGTAATAGCTTTTAATAATCTAGGGGCTTCTTTAATTATTTGAATTAAAATCAAAATTGAAGAGTAAAAATTAAAGCTTTTTTCTCCTGGAGTTAACAGTCAACCACCAAAAAATGTACTCAATTTTCATTAGGTTGTAAAACAAGACATTATATCTGATCTGAAAAGTAATAACTCAAGAAAGAAAATATATAGACTTGGTTTTCATCCAAATGTAGATATATGTTCATAACATGAAAAAATTGACTATTGGTCTGGCTTGTTTTGTACTGATAATAAAATAAGAAACTCCTGTGCCAATATAACTCATCCTACCCCCTAAATATTAGATTCTTCCATCTTGGAACTAAAACAAGCAAGAACAAATGCTTGCTTGATTGTTTTTTACAAAACTCTAAACCAGTTCAAAATGCTTTTATTTAAAAAATTTTTTAAAGATTTTGTAGTATTATTGTCATACGGATTAAAAAATAGTTGTTTGAATTAAAGTCAAACTCATTTGTGTTTGCAGACACAATTATTATCTTTGCCATATGATTTTATATTTCTCTTTTAAAAGCAGGCATTTTCTACTCTAGCAATATGAGTGTTTTTAGCAAGCTACCTGCTATGGGTTAAACATGTCTCCCAAAAGTTCATGAATCGGAAATTTGACCCCTAATGTAACAGTGTTAAGAGGATAGACAATCCAATTACAGCATTTGAAAGGTGGGGCTTTTAAGAGGTGATTAGATTGTGAGGACTGTGTCCTGGTGAATGGATTGATCCATTCATGGAGTAATGGGTGTGGCTCTGATAGCCCTATACGGAGGGTGAGTGAGAAAGTTAACTCATTCTTGCTCACCCCATTTTTGCCACGTGATACTTAGCATAGTTGTAGAAGATGGCCCTCACCAGATATGTTCCCTCAACTTTGGACTTCTCGGCCAGTAAGAAATAAATTCAATTTCTTCATAAATTACCCAGTTTCAAATATTCTGTTATAAGCAACAGAAATAGACTAATACACTACCAAAGAGAGTTGTCCCAACAGATGGCAACAGTGTTGACTGAACTTCATTCATTCTACTCCAGATTCTTCTGACAGAGCACGTGAAATGATGTGGTTTGATTTACTGTTTCCCCTTCCTGGACCCATAGATTGACATGACTTAAAAGTATGGATTCATGTTTTTTCTAAAAGTTTTTAAGCATAGTTACAAAAGGTAGCAGAGAACAGACCAATAACATTGCTATGGATTTAGTGACCAGCATCTCCCTTCAGGACAAAGAGAAGATTTGTTAGCTGTCCAGTATAATAAACATAATATGTCCCTCCAGAACAAAAGGTGGGCAGATTGGCATGCATAACTCTTATAAAATATTGGCAAATCCTAAGCTCAGGTTTTCTTAGCTGTGGTGAAAACCCACTATGTGCACAGTGTCCACCTGGGCCCACCTTCCTGTTGCCTCCCATGGAACTCAGAGAGCAAGGTGAACCAACGTGCACTCAGGCTGCCTGTTATGTCATGAATAAGTCTTTTGACTCTGACCCAGCAATCTTGTGTCTTCTATAAGTCTATGAAACTGTAGCGGCCTTACTTGTTAGCGCAAGCAGATTAAAAATCTCAAACACTTCACAGTTCTTGACATTCACCTCTTTCCTATTTCTTCCATCACCTATAGACTGAAGTGCATGCTCTTTAGCCTAGGATATAAGGCCCTCCGTGACCGGAGTGCACCTGTCCATCTAGCCACATTCTCTGCCATTTCCCTCCCACAGTGTTCACTCAGGGTTCATAGCTGTTCATAGTTCTCCGATTAGCACATCCTATTCTGTGTCTTCCCAGCTTTGCTCATGCCTGGATTGCTCTCTAATCTCCCCACCTACATGTCTCCTTTTCCTCTTCCTAATCTAGTCTCCTTTGGCTGCAACCTCCTTTTCATACCTCAAATTCAGTTCAGGCATTATCTCCATCCAAGAGCATCTATCCACGGCTAAACTCGGAGCCCTTCCTCTAGGTTCCTAGAGCTCCCTGAGAACAACTCAATCATAGTCCTTGCTATGTTTTTGAAAGTGTTCATTTGTGCACCTGTCTCACCTATCAGACACTGAGTTCCTTGAATGAAGAAACAGTGTCTTCTTCACCTTGATGCCCCCAGTGCCTCATTTGATGCCAGCACCTGTGGATGCTCAGTAAGTGTTTGCTTAACTGCTCTGGACTGAAAGAAACTAAACTGATGCATTAACCCTAATGCTTTTAATTCTCACTTTAGAGAAATGAAAAAACAAAAAAACCCTTTTACTTATATTCTTAAACTGGGGAAATTGCTTTCCTGCTTCCCTTTTAACCACTATTTTTCCTTTTAAAATTCTATTCATTAAGGCTCAAGACCTTCCAGTGGAGATAAGAATTTAATAAAATGTTTTGTAGAGGTTTTATATTTTTCCAAATCTAGCTATATTCTTTACATCATATTGGGTTTGTCAAATGATTCTTGATATCAGTAACTGAAAAGAAAACAGTCCAATTCTTTAACACTAAGCACTTGAGAAAGGGACTGAATAATGCCAGAGAATATGGGCCATGAGAACACACTCAATGTGGCCTGAGTACTCTGGCTCCTGGGACAGACCCCAGTCAGGGCAGAAAGAATAATTTCTAGTTTTTTAGTTAATTGGGTGGGACAAGGTGTCACATAGATGCAGAAGGTGGGGGAGAATGGAATCATCAGATTTTCCAGGATCATCTTATGTGAGGTGTATGGTGGGAAATGATCGCTGGAGAGCAGAGAGAGAACTCCACCACTAGGCCTTTTAGAACATCCTCAGATTCCACTGTTGGCAGCACCTATGGGGTTAATGAATAGTGGAGATTGTTTGCATTCTCCTAATTGCTTTAGTGAAGAATTTATATATTTTTTTTTAAATGCAGAAGAAAAGAAAAGAAAAAGAAAAAAGGTGGGAGGAGAAGGGACAATTCCTTGACATCCTAGGCTCCTAAAAGCCCATATATAGTCATGCAAATAAAATAATTCCAGGCAATGCAGTCTCCTATTCAGAGGTTAGCATTGGTATGCTGAGATGCTTAGATTATCCCTGCAAGCTCAAATGAACCCATTGGCAATGCGGTAGGTAGAATGAGAGCACTGTGCCAGGCATTCCAAGCAAAGAATGTAATGTCTGATTAAACTTGGCCAAAATATCCCCATATTGAATATTTCATTGGGGTTAGTATGTACACACTGGTGAAAAATCTTGTCTTACAGTTTTCCATTGACTTTTCCAGGTAACAGTCTCTGGTCCCTGTGAACTTGGATTGAGAAATTTAATTTGACAATTCAACCAATTCTAGAACTGCTGTCACTAAAGATGCTGATGTTTTTGGTTTTTTAACATACAGTGGCAGAAAAGGAACGTGTTTTGCCTTTACTTCAAGCTACTTTACAAAACCAAAAATATTCCCCCTCCCTATTTCAAACATGAGCCCTAAAAGAAATGCAAATCCACATGGAACCAGGACAACAGGTTCACAAAAACTACTTCGTCTTTTTCTGAAATTTTTTGCTTACTACCAATGGCAAATCTAATGCGTCAAACTACATAAATATAATTCATCAATGTACAAATAAATTAGTGAATCAAGAAATAAGTATTTAGACTTCATATGAATGGGAGTGGTTCCAGAGTTTGAAATATCTTATTGAAACATTAGGTTGTAAAAAATAACACAGAAAATATTTACTATGAAAACATTTCTCATTGTCTTGTGAATACTTTAATATTAAATAGAAAACCTAAAACTTTCTAATCTGTTTTGCTTTTATAAAAAAACTTATAGTTAGCATGTCTTTTTAAAGCAGCAGGAAAAACTTCAATAGCTTATGGCAAAAATAAAAGAGTCTACAGTCTATTTTAAAGGGTGTTGGTGATGATACACACATATACACAGCACATCTTTGCTATTTCCTAAGATTAAAATTTTATGAAAGAAATAGTTCAAGATCTTGAAAACTTATCAATGCAATCATCATCAAAATTCTAAGCACACAGATGCTTAGTCAGGGAATATGTTCAAGATAGCTAGAAAGTAGCTTTCCAATAATGTTGACAAGGCAAGATTATCACCATATTTGTAAAAGAGAATTACAACAAAAGAGGACTTGCATATTTAATTCTTTAGCTTTAATTTCTTTCTGATATCAAGGGGATTAAATTCACTTTCATCAGACTTTGGCATTAATCTTGAATTTATTAGCCCCTTTCCAGCATTGTTTTAGAAGTACTTACTTTCTTTCCAGATGTTCATAGATTTTTAACCTCTCAGATTCCAGAAAGTTTCAGCAGAATATCAGTATAAAACCACCAATCATGCAGGCTTGGATCCCTGGGACAGCTGCAGCCAGATTTGTTGTGGGTTGTCCCTGGCACCGGCTGAGCTGATAGTTACAGGAGGAATGTTCTCCCAACAGGGTGAGGTTTCCTTGCAGGCTGGTATTTCACTGGGCATGGTCAACTCTGTTAAGTATGAGTAAATAACAGGCACGGCATAATAGTTACTGCATCCAAACATTCATTATATGAAAGTTTGTGCTTTGCTGGCTCAAGTATGCTAATTGTAATAGACTAAGAAAAAAATTCAGGTAGCATCTGGTTACAAAAGTGTGGTGGCAATTAAAAAATACCTTTATTTTGCTGATCACTACCCACCTCCCCAATTACCACCTTCTTTGTTCTAAGAATAATGACCCTTTTAATATTAAAATTCTGGGCCTGTAGAATGTCTGACATAAAAGATTATTTTAATGGTTGTTTAGCAGTTCTAATGTCTAAGAAACATGATTTTATCACTAATTTTCTGACTCATCACAGTTTTTATTTTTCTCTCTACAAGAATTCTACCATATTATACATTGTTTTCAGCATGTTGATGTTTTTCAGTTTTATTTTACAGATTCATTTTACTTCTGTTTTATTATTATTATTATTATTATTATTATTATTATTTTGGCTGCTGGCCAGAACAGGGATAGAAATCTTCATTTTATTTTTAAATTCATATTGTAGTTGCATCCTTTAGTTGCTGGTTGACATAGAGTTTTGTCCATGCAGATAAAAGCACATGTGTTTTGTCACTCCTTCTAATGCTTTTCTTTGAAGTGGGTCCCACTCATTCTAAAGGAGGGGTTTTAATGACAAGACTAATTCCAAAGCAAGGATTTAAAGACTTGCAAATGACCCATAAGAAACTAGGGGGAAAAATCCTATTTATAGTCATTGCTGCAGATATAACAATGTGGTGTTTATTTCTATCTACATTTTATGACAAAGGAAATATGAATATAAATTAGCCCTTTGTTTCTTATTAAAAAAACGTGGCTGTCTATAATTAAAGACCATATGTTTTGATTTAAACCTAAAAAGACCTCAATTTATAATTCCTAAATAACAAATTCCAGTTACCGTTAACCCTTTAAAAATTTTTTCTTCACATAGCTGACATGATTCCATATTGGCTAGTCTCTGTTCAATTTGCTGAAAATGTTAAAAAGCAGCAATATCATTTGCTTTCTTAATGCAATGGACTCAGACCAGGTTTCATCATCAAATCATTGAATGTATTTGTTACTGAATTTAGGTTCTTGGGTCCCAAAGTCATAGAAATGAGAAATGTACCCAGCAGTAAAACAAGCAACGCTTTATTAAAAGAGATAGACTTATGCACAAGGGGGTAGCTACAGGAAAGCTAGCCCCCCGAGAGGAGCTGTTCAGGGTCTTTTATAGGGAAAGGGGTTAAGGGCTGCAGGCCAGTGTCATCATTCTGAGCCTCTGGAGGTGGTCCATTCTCTTCTTCTTGGTTGTGCCATGGGTGCATGCTCAGTTAGGGCTTTGGTCCTTGCACTTGCTCAGCAGATCCAAGATGGTGGTGTTGCTCATTACCGCTGCCCCAGGAGGGTCATAGGAATTCCCCCACTTAATTTTTACAATTACAGTAAACAAGCCTTGGGAAGGAGTTTTGCAAATCAGTGAATATCTGTTCCTCTCTTATCTCAGAGCAGGCTATGGGATAATCATATGCCCTGGGGGAGTCTCATGACTGAGGAGTGGAAAAGTAACAAAGTGTCTTCTATAGGGAAAATGGAGTCAGTTTGGTTCACAGGCCTAGCCCTATTCTGTCTCCTATTTATCCAAATTTATCAGTCCAGATTCTTGTCTCTAAATGCATTGAATCTCATAGTTCTGACATATTTTATGTCTGCATATTAGATTATTCTGCTTTTAAAAATTCAGCTTCAGTAAAATGGGATTGGATGATTTCTAATCTTTTATGCTCAGACTTTCTATGCTCTAGAATTCTCCAAGGAAACAGATATCATTTTCACTGTAAGCTTATTTCATGGTTTTACAAGCCCCCAAATCTGGTGCTCTTGCTTAAATCTATTCTTAATCACTTCTGCAGTAATAACTGAGGTCTTTTACTGTCATATATACAGGAAACACGTTCAGTATTTAAATGTCACAAGTTGTGACAGGTACAGACAAATTGAAAGAGAAATACTAGCAATGTTCTAGGAAGCAGAAACTTTCTAATTCTCTGCTATTCTTAATCACTTCTGCAGTAATAACTGAGGTCTTTTACTGTCATATATACAGGAAACACAGTTCAGTATTTAAATGTCACAAGTTGTGACAGGTACAGACACATTGAAAGAGAAATACTAGCAATGTTCTAGGAAGCAGAAACTTTCTAATTCTCTGTTGTTATTAAATTGAAAGTCATATGAGCTGATGAAAGTAGCAAATCTAGGTGTGACACGAATATGGGGACTCAAGATATAAAAAAAGGAAAATACGAATATGGGGGCTCAAAATATACAAAAAGAAAAATAAGAAAGCCTTCCAACTAGGCTACAATATGATGAGATATCACTACTTTCAAAAGAAGGTGAACTTCCAAAGAAATGCACGTTCCCACTGGTGTTCTCATAGGAAGTTGTTCTGGGAATGAAGAAAATAGAAAGCTGCCAATAGTCTAGCAATAACTTAGACTCCTCACTGTCATATACACAGGGGACTCAGCTGAACAGAAGGGTGAGTGAGAAGTAGAGGTTTTCATAGCTGTCTATATCAGCTTAAGAAATTTCACAGTGAGATTCACTATCCATATTTATGTATTATTTCACAGTTTTATTGTAAATATAAATATAAATCTTATACATTTTCCCAGATATACACCAAACTCTTAATGGTGAGTATTTCTGAGGCATAGCATTGTGGGGAGTCAGATGATGAAAGACTTTCACTTTTTAATTTGTATAATTCTGATTTGCTTATTTTTTTATGTACAAGTATTATTTTTAAATATATCAGTGATATATCTGTGTCCTTTGTAATTCATAAACAGAAACTCTGATATACCCTATAGTTTAAAAACAAACAAACCAACACACAAACAAACAAACAAACCTGTCCAGGACATCTATGCTGAAAGTCAATTTATTAGTTACAGCCTTGTGGTAGGTTAAATTACTAAAATCTTTCACTTTTAGTTATTTAATGGTTTTTTTTCTAGAACAAATCATTTTAGAATGAAATTCCAATGTAATATGGACAGGTAATATATTGTTTCTAATGTTACTGCCCCTTTTTTATTAATAAAAATGCAGCCCAATACTTAACTTAATCACTGCCTGCCAGGGGATATATGATCATAATACAGGGTTTACTAATTTCGCCAAGAGTGTGCCATAGGCAGGAGCCTCAGGAACTTATTTCACTTTCAGTGTTTACATTTCCCAGTAGGACATAATTGATGGAAAATACATGTAGTCGGCACAGGGTTTAAAAAACTCACAATTTGTAATATTCAAGGTACAAGTTCAGCCAGGGATTAAAGTTACTGTGAGCAGCCACATCTGTCTTGGTCTCCCCTTCCAAATACTATCACCCCTCAAAAAATAATTATCATCATATCTTCTATTTTGGTGCCAGGTATGCTACTAGTCATTTTATATGCAGCTCATATACACTGTGTCAAAACATAATTCACCAGACTCTCATCCTTCACAAAATGTTGCAGATTAAATTCTCCAGGAAACAGATCCTAATCTAAGACAGAAATTTGCACACAGATGTTACAGAGAATGCTCTTGGGGTCAACTCCTGCAGAGTTGTGAAGGAAACAGGATCGGGCAGAAAGAGAAACTGGACTGCGATGGACTCTCAACAGAGCCTCATCCAGTCCTACAGAGAGCCTGGATCTAGGATGGCCCTGAAAAGTTGTCCTTGGTTGGGGCAAGGAAATCAGATGTTAGTAACCCTCACCCCCCAGTCTTTAGGCACAAGCAGGGGCAACACCTTGGGCAAGGTGCACTCTTCAGCCCCATGCAGTCACCAGGAGGGACACACAGCTGCAAGTGTCAGCCATCCTACTCCCAGCATCTGGAGGAGTGAGTGCTTCCATACTGAAGGCTGTAACTGAGCAGGGCTCTACAGTGTCCAGAACACTGAATGCACCAATCTCTTTCTACAATATAATGTTGGCACCTATCAGAATAAATTATCTGAGACCCTTATTCTATTAGATTTATTTGTACACTCTTAATATGCCACCATGCATAATTATTCTCTAGTTCACTCATAAATTAACTTTATTTGGTTGAATTCATCACCTATGTGTTGATTACCTACAATGGGGAAAGCTCTGGTGATAAAAGAATAAGACATAGTACAGAAGAACAAAAATCATGTAATAAAGTATTTATTGAGATTTTACCATCTGCCAGGTTCTGTACATCCCACCTAATCCTCTAACAGCCTCATCAATCAAGTTCTATTTTTATCTCCATCTTGCAGTTGGAGAAACTCAAGATTGTAGGGGTTTACATAAGAAATTCAGAAGGAGCCTTCAGTGGGGGAAGAGTGGGGCAGATTGTAGTGAGAAAAGGCTGAAGGGTAGATGTTTAATTCAGTTTTGCATTTGTTAAGTTTGAGGAAACTATGGAACTTATAAATATATATGATGGTGTATTAGTCTGTTTTCTGTTGCTTATAATAAGATACCTGAAACTGGGTAATGAATAAAGAAATGATATTTATTTCTTACAGATTTGGAGGCTGGGAATTTCAAGGTCCAGGGAATACACTTGGTAAGGGCCTCCTTCCTGGTGGGTATTCTACAGAGTCCTCTGGTGACCAGGGTATCTCATGGCGAGAATGGCAAGAGCAAGAGAGTTAACATGCTCACTTGCTCTCCTTATAAAGCCACTTCTTGATAACCCATTAAGCCATTACTTCATGAATGAGTTAATCCATTCAAAAGGGTGCAGAACTCACAATCCAGTCATCTCTTAAAGGCCCCAGCTTTATTTTTTTTCAAGCCTCACCAATTTTACTTTATTTTATTTGTTTTTTTATTTTAATTTATTTTTCTCATTGTACATGTTTATGGGATACAGTTTGTTATTTCAATACACGCATATATTGTATAATGATCTAATCATAATAGCATATCCATCACCTAGACATTTTATCATTTCTTTGTGGTTTTAACATTCAAGATCCTCTTTTCTGGCTGTCTTGAAATATAATATACAATATCCTTAGCTGTTGTCATCCTAGAGCACCAGAACTTATTCTTCCTATCTAATTGTAACTTTGTACTGGTCTACCAGCCTTTCCCTGGCCCCCTCTTCTCCCTCCAATTCCCTGTAAAGGCCCCACTTTTCAAACACCATAATCAGATTTTTCACCCTCTTAACACTGTTACAGTGTGGGTCAAGCTTCAATGAAATTAGAGTGACATTTGATCCACATTTGATCCTTTTAATTCTATTTTTCCACAGACTTTTTAAAGTACCCTTGTATGTCCACTGGGCAGTTAGAGATATTCAAATCTGAAATTTGGATACAAGGTAAGGGCTGAATGTAGTTTGGAGACTTACGAGAATGTAAGAGGTAATTAGAGCCACTGGGGTGATCACCTTGTGACATTGTGATAAATGCATCATTGTACGTTGAGTTTAGAAAATAAGAACAGTGGGCTGAGGACCAAACCTTAGGGAAGGGCAAATAGAGAAAGAGTTTATGAAGGTGGACAAAGAGTCAAAGATGGAGAAGAAATATGTGGTGTCATAAAAGGAGAGCTTTTATGTGTTTAGAAGGAAGAGAGCAGTCTTAGTGTCAAAGGCATAAGATCAACCAGACAGGTCAAGTGCTGGGAAGTGTTCGTGGAGTTTGGCAACATGGGAGTCATTGCTGAACTGTCCCAAAGCCGCCTCTTGGAAGTGGAGAAGGTGAGAATCCAATTACCCTGAGTTGGAAAGGTGGATGGGAAGTAAAGGAGTGGAGCGACATGGTGTTGAGAATTCGCTCCAGAAGGCTGAAGGGAAATATTTTAAAATGGGAGCTTCGGGGAACCCAGTGTCAGACGGATGTTGCTCTTTTTCTGTTTGTTTGTTAGCATTTCCTAGACAATTAATATATATCAGACACTAGAGAAACAAACATGATCGAGATATGGTCCTTGTCTTTAAGGGACTCATAATCTAGTGCAGGAGTCAGAAACACAAACGGTCACAGTGACATGGATTAGCAGACCAGCAGACGGTCGGTAGGGAGCACGACAGCTGTGGAACAGCACCGAGGTGTGTAAAAGTTGGGTACACTTGTTAAAATGAGTGCTCCATGTGTTTGACTGCAGGAAACTGGGGAAGACAAGAGAGGACCCTAGAAAGGTATGATTGAGGTCAAATCACAAAGGACTTTGTCTGCCACTTAGAGGAATTTGAACTTTTTCTGCTAAGTGACAGGGGGGCTTACTAAAGAACTTTAAACAGGCCAAGCAAAATGAACAATTGTGCTTCATAAATTGGTAAAAAAGGCTGGCCGGTGAGCTCAGTTGGTTAGAGCGCAGCCTTACAACACCAAGTTCAGAGGTACAGCTCCCCGTACCAGTCAGCTGCCAAAAGTAAATATAAGCTGGTAAGAGAGAAGGGGATGGCTTGGAGGAAGCAAGATCAGTTATGAGACCAGCGTACTAACTCAGGTCATTTATGATGGGAAATGACTAAAAGAGCAAGGGTAGTCATGACGAAGAGGGATAGATTTAAAAGAAAACTAAGAGAAAGAATTCATAGAGTATGGTTATAGTGGTTTGGGGCAGAGTGGAGCAGTAAAACAGCGTTCCAGATTTCTGCATTGGTGGCTGGATAGATGCTGTTAGCATTAACTGAAATGAAGAATCTATAACAAGAAAACTTTCGGTTATTATGCAGTGAGTTTAGTCCTGAGATGCCTGTGTGACATCCAAGAGCAAAAATAAATATCCGGGCCGAGCCTGTGGCACACTCGGGAGAGTGAGTGCAGCAGTGCTCCCGCTGCGGGTTTGGATCCTACATAGGGATGACCGGTGCTCACTGGCTGAGCGTGGTGCAGCCGGTCACAAAAAGGACAAATAAATAAATAAATAAATAAATAAATATCCAAGTACCCAGTGCAATATGCATGTGAGGGGTCAGGGGATGGGTAGATATTCACCTGATGATAGTTAAGGCAAGAGAATGAATACAGAGGAGAAGGGACTGAGGACAGAATCCTGGAGAAAACGCATTTAAAGTGTTGTAGAATAAATAGAAAGTGTTTAGACCAGCCATTGTGGGAAATGACAGGGAGAAATGGCCAAAGAAAAGTGTAAAGATTATTAAGTGGCATTGAGCCTGGCCTACACTTGAAAACTTACTTTTGTAGGGGTTTTATCTATAGGGCTATATGAGTTTATGTAGCGATGTTAGGTGACCCAGAAGGATAGGTGAATTGAACCATGGTGGGGAATTTGCTGCACATGTAAGTCAGAAGGAACAATGTCAAGAGATACGAGGGTACTAGTGAGAAAGCAGTTGAGTTTTGCATAAAGAAGGACATCAAGGTGGAAGAAATTGGGTATTTAGGAATAAAGTGAGACTGTGAAGGAACTGAAACTCTTGATGGTGTTGAAAAGCAGGTATTGTAAAGGCATAGAAGAGCGAGAAGGAGAGACAGCTATGGTCTGAGGATGGAATATGGAATTTAGATTCCAGAGGTTTAGCTGTTCCAGACAGTGACAAGGTTTAGAGCCTGGATTATAAAGTGGAGCAGAGCTGAAGGTCATTAGGGTGGAAAATATTTAGAAGCATCCATAGTACAGAATCATATCTATTGAATGTTCTTTACATATTTCCTAGCAATGCCTAGGAATGTCTTCTCTGGCAAGAATGAATTCAAATACACATAAACAAACAAACAAAAAAACCTCTCGTTGCTCAAGTTAGAATTAAAGCTGCAACAAAATTTCAAAAACCAAAACATACATTTAGGACTCTTGAACCTGTGTTTCTTGATCTGTGGTCTGGAGTATTCCAAACTTGTCATTTGGAATACTTATTAAGAACCCATTAATCAATCATAAAAGCTGCATTGAATGCTTGGGGGAAGTGCTTGCATTGTAATGTTGAATTAAAATAACAATCGTATATAAGCTATGATTGCAACTTTGTTAAAGGCAACACAACCAATCAAGAGCATGAGTTGTGTAGGTGGTGGGAACATGAGTAATTCTCCCCCTCTGTTTTCAAAAATACAGTTATAATGTTTTAACAACAAAAAGATAATCCATCTGTGCTTGGCACCTCTAGGAAATATGTAAAGCGCATTCAATAGATATGATTCTGTATAAGAACTTATAAGTCTTTTCCACTCAAACGACCTTCAGCTCTGCTCCGCTTTGAAAGTCAGGCCATGAAGCTTATCGTTCTCTAGAACAGCTAAGCCTCTGGAATCTTAAATCCCATTTCCCGTCCTCAGACCATAACTGTTTATCTGTCTCATTCTTTTATGGCTTTACCACAGTACTTGCCTTTCGACACCATCAAGAGCTCCAGTTCTTGCACAGTCTCACTTATTCCTAGGATACACAATTTCCCCTGCCTTGACGTCTTCAGATCCTTGACTCATCAGTCCTGTTTAGGATGACCAATATAACTTCTCTTCATATTTCCTTGTTTAAATTTCAAATCATTGATTTATTTTCCCCCTCAGATGCATTATATTGGGAGGACATCTCATCTTGTAGATATATCATGAGAACCCCATTAAGAAGCAACTTTGACCACTACTATGGAAGCGATTGGTACATGCTTATGCCGTCTCTGTCGTTGTCATCATCATCATCTTCTTCTTCTCCTTCGTTGTCTTCTTCTCAAATCAAATTCAGTGTTCTTTAGTGTGGCAATGTGCACAGCTGATGATTACATTTCTCAGACTTTCTTACAATTAGAGCTGACCCATGAAATATACTCAGTGATCACATGGGTAGGTTTCCCAGAAAGCTCTTTAAAGGGAGCTGACACATCTGTACCTTTTTGCCCTTCCCCTTTTTTCCCTGTTCATGTCTTTAGCAGAGGTGTGAAGGCTGGAGCTCCAGCAGCAATTTTACAACCATGAGGAAACCTTAAGGAAGTCTCTGCATGCTAAGAATAGTGGAGCAGAAACATAGAAGGAGCCTGGGGCATTGACAATATTGCATAATTACAAATAGCCCTGGACTTTCTGCTTGCAGAATTTTTTTTATATATATGAAAGAAAATAAACCTCTATCTTTTTTTTTTTTTTCCTTTTTGTCTTTTTTCTTGACCGGCAATGGGATCGCAACCCTCGGTGTTACGCCCGCACCGCGCTCACCCAGTGAGCAGACCGGTCTCTATATGGGATCCAAACCCTCAGTGGGAGTGCCGCCGCGCTCCCAAGCGCCGCACTCTACCAAGTGTGCCACCAGGCCAGCCCAAACCTCTATCTTTTTAAAGTAACTATCATTGTTACTAACAATTTGGTGATTCCTGATAGACACACTAATTCACCCATTCATTCACCACCAAGTATTTGTTGACTGTCTGGACTGAGTTCAATGTATGTTAAGAGGTAGGGTAAAAACAAAAGAAGTATAAGAATAGTTTAGGGTACAAGTAAATCCCCATTTCTTCTATTTAAGAAAAAATACCTTATTTCACTCAACGTAAGTTTCTCTAGGCTCATCTATGTTGTTGCAAATGGGAAAATTTCATTCTTTTTTATGGCAGAGTAGTAGTCCATGGTGCATATATACCACAGTTTCCTTATGCATTCATCCATCAATGGACATTTAGGTTGGTTGCATGTCTTGTCTATTGTAAACAGAACTGCAATGAACATGGGAGTGCAGGTATCCCTTTGATATGATGATTTCCATTCCTCTGGGTATATACCCAGAAGAGGGATCCCTGGATCACATGGAAGAATTATCTGTAGTTGTTTGAGAAACCTCCATACTGTTTTCCATAGTGGTTGTACTAATTTACAGTCTCACCAACAGTGTAGGAGCATTCCGTTCTCTCCACACCCTAGCCAGCATTTGTTATTCACTCTCTTTTTTATTACAGCCAGTCTAACTGTGGTGAGGTGGTATCTCAATGTGCTTTTAATTTGCATTTCCCTGATGACTAGTGATGTTGAGCAGTTTTTCATGTACCTGTTGGCCATTTGTATGTCTTCCTTTGAAAAAAGTTTATTCAGCCTCCTTAGCCCATTTTTTAATTGGGTTATTTGTTTTCTTACTGTGTAATTGCTTGAGTTCCTTGTATATTATGGATATTAATCTCTTGTCACAGGCATAGTTAGGAAAAATTTTCTCCCACTCTGTAAGTTGTCATTTCACTCTGTTGTTTCCTTTGCTGTGCAGAAGCGTTTTAGTTTGATATAGTCCCATTTGTTTATTTTTCCTTTTGTGCTTGTGCTTTTGGGCTCATGTTCATAAAGTCTGTGCCCAGACCTAGTTGCTGAACTGTTTCACCTATATTGTCCCATAGTAATGTTACAGTTTCAGGTCTTATACTTAAGTCTTTAATACATTTTGAGTTGATTTTAGTGTGTGGTGAGAGATGCATATCTAGTTTCATTCTTCTTCATATGAACATCCAATTTTCCCAGCACCTCCTGTTGAAGAGGCAGTCTTTTCCCCAGTGTAGATTTTTGTTGCCTTTGTCCAATATCAGGTGGCTGTAAGCCTGAGGCGTGATTTCTGGGTTCTCAGTTCTACTCCACTGATCTGAGTGTCTATTTTTATACCAGTACCATGCTGTTTTGATTACAATAGCTTTGTAGTATAATTTTAAGTCAGGTAAAGCCTACAGATTTATTTTTTTTTTACTCAGGATTGCATCAACTATTCAGAGTCTTTTGTTGTGGTAAATACCACATGTCCTTAATGATATGTAGGAGCTAAGACAGAAAGAAGGAAGTAAAGAAAGACCACAGTAGTGCGTTGGACTTGCAGAGGGAGAGAACATTGCTTGGGCTACAAAGTGGAGTTGGGGGGAAGGGAGAGAGTTTGGGATAATTGGGGGGGACACAGTGTACAAATGCAATTCATGATAATGAATATGCTGCCAGTATGAATCTGGCCCTCACATCATAGGCACGAGGGGTGACAATCAGCTTTGTATCTCATGAATAGTCATAACCAATAAAAAAAGATCCAAATCAGAAAAGTTATATAGTTTTAAGAATAAGTATTTTTCTATCTAAAAAATAAAATTGCTTTTCTTACCGAAAACAAATAATCTCTATTCTGCTAGTTCTTTTATGATACTAACCAGACTGGCTGCTTTTTGATTTTCTGCCACTGAAATCACAATATAAAAATGCTATATATACTGTCAATGTCTATAATAGCTTCAGAACTCAGTATTGAAAGATGAAAATCTTATTATCATTACTTGAAAATGTATCCTAAACTTGCATGGAATAAGATAGATTGTTTCCAAAAAGAAAAAAAGAAAAAATACCTAAAAATCATAACAGATGTCATGGCAATCTCTGATTTAAATACATAAAAAGTATAGGAAGTAAGCACTATGGGTTAGCAAAGATGGCAGGCATGCAAGGTGGGATGTAGTAAGTGAGAAAGAAGGTGATGAGGCTTGAGTTGGACCTGAAAGAAAGGAGAGGAGTGTGGGGAAAGCTAAACCATTTCTTCTTGTGCTGGGAGGAACATCATGAACAATGGATCAGAGAGGAAAGTAAAAACCTTGAACTCGGTATGTACTAAGGACCACAGTCTGGCTGGACTCTTTCTGTTGTGCATCCTCAGGTAAGACAGCCAGTCTCCCTGTTCTGGAGATTTTTCCTTTCAAAAACACCACGTGTTTATAGCAGGCTTGGAGATTGTTGGCTGGACTCTGTACAACACTGTCAATGACACTGGAGTTTTATCTCTATACAGCATCAACCTTTCTTCATAGGGTGTCATAAGAATAACAACTTTATATGGGATTAATGTTTCACAGCCCTTGTCTTCACATCCCAAGTTATTTGCTAATGTTTATAGCACTTGTGCTGAATGAAATGTCTCTTCATGATGTACTTTGTTGGGTTCCCCTTGACATGGTAAGTAGTGCCTATGGCTTCCTTTGCTCAATGAGTATGCTGTTTTTGTCCTGCTGTACTGTGTTGGCTAATCTGTGATATTGTCACTAGAGATTTTTTTTAAGATAATTTATTATACTTATAAAGTACAATAAACTTGTGGAATACAAAGTTGACTTTTCTTAAATTTATTTTTTATTATACATACATGTGGGGTACAACGTTGATTTTCAATAATTGTGTACAATGTGTGGTGGTTAGATCAGTATAGTTAGCTTATTCATCATTACAATACACAATCATTCTTTGTGTCTGTTGACCAATTCCTAAAGTTGACTTTCAATAGTTGTGTACAATGTGTGATGGTCAGGTCAGGATAGTTAACTTATTCATCTTTAAAATACATAATCATTCTTCATGTCCCTTAACAAATTTCTCTTTAACTCCTCTCCCTCTCTCCCTCTCCCCTTTTCCACCTCTAGTAACCATTCTTCTTTTCTCTCCTTCTAAAAGTTCAACATATTATTGTGATTGTTTTTTCTTTCTTTCTATCTCTCTCTCTCAAACAAATTGTTTATTTGTTTATTATGGATTCAGCTCCCACTTATGAGTACATGCGGTATTTCTCTCTCTGTGTCTGGCTTATTTCACTTAACATAATTTGCTCCAGACTCATCCATGTTGCTGCAAATAGCAGAATTTCATTCCTTCTTATGGCTGAGTAGTCACTAAAGGTTTTGTTGTAATATTTTACTGAACAATGTCATAACCAGAATATATTCATCTTCCTATGGTCAGTTCAGAAAGCTACACTGGGTGTTCAGTTACCCATAAGCAATACTTAAGCATCTGTGTACCACTGATGTAAGAAAGAAGAAAAAAAAATACTGACTATAGTAAAGTTGAATACATTTTTATTTCCCTCTTTTCTCTCCCGTACAGATCCTAACATGGCTCTTAGTCTTCAGTATCTGACCCTTCTCCTCGGTATTTCCTTTTCCCATGACTCAGTTCCTGCTTCTTTAAGTCTTTAATGATATTACATTGTATTCCTCAGATTTCTTCTGCAGTCATTTAGTATTTCAGTGAAAGGCTAATCTTTCAGTAACTCAATGCCTTGAGTAAAGGTCTTAACCTGCACAAACACTCTTAGCCTGTTTTGATTTTGACAATCTGACTTCATTTTCTAAAACCTGATACAGTTTTAGAAAAAAATATCACAGGCTATATGCTGGGCATGTCAGAAACCAAACTTATGCAACCTGTGGAAGAAAGTTTTTTGGGGAGACTCTTGGGAGATGGGAAAGGACAGATTTTTATCCATTCCTCCTCCAAGATAAGAACTTAATGCCCTGGCACCTACTTTGATTTTGCTCTCAACCTGGGGACGGGTAGCAAGGATTAGGATCTTTCTCTAATTTGAAGGCACCAAAGCCAAATGCTTTCAACATATGAAGGAAACATTTAGGTAATGGCATTCTCTCTCCTGAGGATCCACAATAAAACAGCAATAGGAAAGGGTCTTAAGTCTTTGAGTAAGTTTACCAATTTAAATTTTAAGTGTGATGGAAAAATTCTGTAAAGAACGTTTAAAGGCAAACATATTTGAATTTTGACTAAGACATTATGCAAGTATACACTGCGTATTCTTATTCAAGATCTTACAACAGATGAAAAGTTAACTATTCTATTGTAATTGAAGCCCATCCCAGCTGTGAGAGGAAAATTCACCACTTTCTAACAGGAAGATTAGAGGCTGTTTCGAGCAAGGCGAAAACCAGTTATTAAAGTTTTCTAGTTAAAGACTTTGTATGTTACTGTGGATGTGTAAGCAATTAGCGCCTGCCATCCACATAGGGTACAAAAAGTGTGGGCAGAGGCAGAGGGAAGCCCTGCTTATCCACATCTCCACTCACTTTCCTGCCTTTCAGCACTAACATCTGCCAAGAGACCCCAAATGAGACTCAAGGAACTTCACACTCCTTTTCAAATATTTTCACAGAAAATGTATGTGGATTTGGGGTATGGACAATGTGTTTCAAATCCTGGTTCTAATCAGTTACTGACTGTGGGTCATGGGCATCTCACATAAACTCTTCAACGACAATTTCCTTATCTGTAAAACAGGGTGAATAATACCTACTTATGCAGTGTTATCAAGGTATCTAGCAATAACATACACAAAGTATCTGGCATATAGGAGGTTTTCAATAGACGGTCAATATTGCTATAAACATAGTAAGTCTCCATATTTCTCTGCCCTACCCCCTCCACCGCCACCCACATACACACATACATGGGATGGGGGGTACAGGGGTGGGGGCAGAGAGGGAGACACAGAGAATGGTGCAGTAAGTCTATTTTGTTGTATAAGAGGAGGCCAATGGGAACATGTTTTCATTACTTTATTATTTCACTCTTCTAGAATTTGCCTGAGCTATGGTTTTTATATCAGGAGTCAGCTTGCATTCAGAGGGAAATATTACTTTAATTTCCCGGAGACTGGGCAAGAAATTTTCTTCAAAGGAGGGAGAGAGGAAGCAATTGCTTATCAGTCATATCCTCCCTGAGAAGTTGGCCAGTCTACGTCCACCTGCCTGAGCCACTCCTGCAAACTTTTGGAAGAGCTTTGGCAATCCAGCCACAGAATGGAAAGAAGTGGGGTGCGTGAAGGGGAAAGAGCAGATGAACGTTCTCTCCCTCATTCCTGCTTACATGTCATTCTCTCCAGAACATGATCTGCCTTTCCAAGGCGGAGAAACATTGCAAGAAGAAACAAAGCAGGGACCCACTTTCTTAAAATACTCTCTTGTGTGCTGCCATTTCACCATGCCTCTGAGAAGCTGTAGTGGGTATATGGTGCACTGTCCAGACGCCCCTCTAGGGCTGAGGCTCTCATTCCCTCTGCTGCTGGGAGAGTTGCCTGCTGATGACTTACAGCTGGCTATTCCCCACAATGGCCCTCAGTCAAAGGGAGCTATCTTGCTGTCTTAGGGCAGCCTGCATCAGTGACTATTTGAGATGGGGGTACAAAGGCCCTGCATCCTTGCCTCAATTCGGGAAGGGCTATTCCAGCTCAAGATCCTCCCAAGGGATCTGCTGAGGCCCCTGTTGCAATTGCATCACAGTTCAGGTCTTCTTCCGTATCCTCTGAATGGATGCTTCCTATATTTCCCTGCTGCCTACACCCCCTAACAGGCATTACCAAGAGCCCTCCCCAGTTAACTCCCTACACGCAAGTCTCCACCTCAGAGCCTATGTCAAGGAAACAGCCTACAAATGTGGCCTGGGACAATAATGGGCAGAATCTCATAGGACTATGCTGCTGGTGAAGATCATGACAGTCCACTAATCATGTCCACAGCTGCTCAGGATGAACCTGGAAGGGACAGGGAGGGGGCCCCCGTGCTGGGAGTCCTGCTCACCAAAGGTTGACAGGAAACCTGCATTTATCACAGAGGCAGCGTAGTGAAGGAGTTAAAACACTTGGGCTCCGGAGTCTACTGGCTGGGTGGAATTCTGACTCTGCCACTTGCTGGTTTTATGACCTTGGGCAAGTCCCTTAATCTCTGTGTGACTTAGCATCTTCCTCTATAAATGGAAGATAATAATAGTACCTACTTGATAAGCTTGTTGGAAGGATTAATTGAAGCAACATGGATAAAACACTTAGATTGGTTTTGGCACATGGTATACACTCAGAAAATTGTAGCTATCATAAAACATTTGGATAATACATGTGTGTATCTATATTTAGGAACACCCAGGTTATTAGAGCACTTATATCGGTTGTACATTTTTATCTCAATTGTTCAAGATAGCAAATTCCTTGAGGGCAAAGATAATATATTTGATGATTAAATAAACACCAACCCATACATTCATAAATTTATACACATCTATGTAAATGTACATATGTGTATGTAGAACATGTGTATGTGTCAAGCTGTCTATCTAAAAC
Source organism: Galeopterus variegatus (assembly GCF_000696425.1). Taxonomy (NCBI): domain Eukaryota; kingdom Metazoa; phylum Chordata; class Mammalia; order Dermoptera; family Cynocephalidae; genus Galeopterus; species Galeopterus variegatus. The sequence goes on along the minus strand of NW_007731009.1, from coordinate 46,462 downwards.
TGTATTTATGCAAGGATACTGTAGAGAGAGAAGGAGAGACTGGCTCTGGTCCTTAACTTTGAGAAGGACTCTCGCTAGCAAATAAAAACACATTAGAAGACAGGACCCTCAGCCTTGGCCTTGGCCTGAATAGCTCCAGCTCACATCTAAAACTATATTATAGAGAAAAAATTTTATTCTGCTTATTTGGTGCCTAAAATTGTAAGGGTTAATAGCCCTTTTTATTTGCAGGGTAGTCACTCTGACATGTTATGTTCATGAAAGGATTGAAACAGAGATGATAATGCCACCAGGTGTCA
>NW_007731009.1:41013-45641 GCF_000696425.1 Galeopterus variegatus | reverse complement strand
TTTTATTCTGCTTATTTGGTGCCTAAAATTGTAAGGGTTAATAGCCCTTTTTATTTGCAGGGTAGTCACTCTGACATGTTATGTTCATGAAAGGATTGAAACAGAGATGATAATGCCACCAGGTGTCAAAATTTAATCTCTTTTATTAATATCAAATATTCTCAAAATATACTGAAGTCAACAAGTTGGTGGATAAGCATGAGTTAATAGTTCTAGAACATGTTCACTCATCTTAAAAATATGATTTTTCTATTACATATATCATTTCTAGTTGCTGATTTTTAAATAACCCGTCTAGAGAGACATTGTAGTAACATCATAAAAATTTAAAGTTGGAGAAGAACTTAGAAGACTTGTAGTTTAACCTTTCTCACTTATAAATGAGAAAATCAAGACTTGGAAAGATTAAGTGACTTGCCCAAGGTCAAACAGATTTTTTAAACATTTTATTAAATTCTGAAGATCAAACAAAAACCAGATAAACAAATACTCAAATACTTAACTGCTTTTATATATCTTAAGTGATTCCATGTAAGGTAGGACTGTAGTGAATCCAAGAAGAATCTGAGCTTACGTTGGTCTGTAGGATGCAAAAGAGAAACTCAGATCCCGCTCTTGAAACAATGATGAGACAGTTACCAAGGGTTTTGCATTGTGTATTTCTGGACTACATGGTACATAGAAAGCAGAGAGGGATAAAATGCCAATCACTGTCCACTTCAAATAACTCAGAATTCATCCACAGGAAAGTTGAAAAACTGACTTGCGAGATAATCATGGCATGAGCACTGTTATCCAATCGAAGGAACCATAACAATAAGAACATTAGTAGGGTGCTTTACAGATTCCAAAGTATTTTCAAATACAGCTCTTCCATCCTTACAATGGATAAGCACTGGATGAGTAGGCTTCTTGTTATTATTACTGCCACTATCTCCAAATGAAGAGACTTAGGTTGGTTAAGAGAACCTCAGGTCACACACCTGAGCCAGGAAATAACGTGTAATTCTTCTCACTCCGAGCTCTGGGCACATCTCCCTATTGGAAGAGGCTTGTCCCNCCCAACACTGCATCAGCTTGATGCTCTCTGCTGAGCTCGTCCATCACAGACAGGCTCATGTAAGGTAGGTAAGGAATGAAGTCAGAAATATGAACCACTTTCCTCATACAGATAGATTATTTCTTTGCCCAGACAAGGTCACTCACTCAGTATTAAATGTTTTTTATAAGTGTGTGTGAAGGATCAAATCTGAGATTCTTCAGGGACTGCTTGTCCTAAGACATTAGGCTAGAAAGCATTGGGTGTGTGTCTACAGAACTTTTGTGCTCTTATACTTAATAATTTCAGTTTTTGTTTCCCATGAGATAAAAATCACTCAGATTCTTTCCTCAAGAACTTTCTTGAATCAAGAGGCACACAGATGCCTCCTTCAGTACACGAGGGTGAAGGGATTTGGAGTAAGGAGTAGAGCATCAAAATAGTGATCCCCTTAGAATTCTGGGTGGGAAAACAGAAGAATTTCATCGGTAATTTCTTTCATGATTCAATNCCTTAGAATTCTGGGTGGGAAAACAGAAGAATTTCATCGGTAATTTCTTTCATGATTCAATTTCCTTGTGCCCACCCTACCCCATGAGCATTCACTATTTTTACTGCCTAACCTAAGCATGAACCTGTTGGAAGAGGCAGCCATAACAACTACCTTCAATTATGGTTTTCTACAACCTCATAAGTTTATGGGCTGCTGAAAAAGAAAAAGAGCTCAAAGACAATCTAGAAAGTATTGTTATGCTTACCTAAATGTGCACTGAGGAGTATGACTCCTAACCCAAAGAAAAATTATGACTTTCATATTCCATGAGGGAGGTGTGAATTTAATATTCTATAATATACTTTTTGGTTTCCTTGATTAATATACTTTTTGGTTTTCTCGAACCGGTAAGGGCCATTTGTATTTTTTGAGCTCTGCATTACTAGGACCCACCAAGAGGATCAAACCTGAATTTGTTAATAGGACACACCCAGAGCTGAAGCATGTTATATGATTTGGGGAAGTATATATTTGGTTTCTATTATGTGGATCTCACATTTTTTCCAGCTCAACTTGTGAGAAGATGTTCTACTTATTAAATATTTTGATCTCCAGTGTGTCCATTTATGGCATGCCAAGGGGAGCATACCATTAGGAGCCCATATTTCTTAGAGCCATGTGGGAAATTTGCATGAAGTTTTTAAACAGAACTTTGAATGCACTCCAATCTGGAACACATAATTACTTCATGCTGACTGAAATCAAGAAGAAGTAAATATGTGACTTTACTCACAGATGTAATTACAAATTACAACCCGTGCCTCATCATTACCATCCACTCAAAGCTACTCTTTGCTGAGTTTCTTAAAATGATGACTCTTTACTCGTGCAATTTAATGGAACTGTGAGTAAAATGCAATTTATGGTGGCATTGATTGGGACATGAGGAAAACTTCTAATGATGTTTTTATAGGCATACCCCCAAAATTTCTCCCCCCCACCTTTTTCTCTCCTTTTCCACTCATTTCATTTCCCTTTTAAAAATACGAAAACAGAAATACTCTACAATAATTTCAGGAATTTTTTTTTTTCAGAAGTGTGACGGAATGTTGAAACCCATCATTTTATAAATATAGCTTGAATTATTTTTACCTAAACGCATGATAACTGATGTTTGTCAGAAAAAAGTTCATCTGCCACTTTCCGGTCCTTTAGCCCAGCCTTTGAGATTTTCCCTGTGTACCTGGCATCTTTTCACCTAGATGAATATCAAATACTCACATGTGAATTTAAAGTTTTCACTCATTTATAAAAATTTTAAATTAACCCAATTCTAGTTCTGATTCCCAGGTAGTCCACTATTTGCACTTTGATATTATTTGGAAAAAAAACTTATTCTTCTTTTGTTTTAGGTCTTCAATCTAGTCTTTTATCCATGAAAAAACTTGCTCTCCAATCCCCTGATACTGATAAATTTTTTTTAAATCAGCCTCAAAGAATTTGTTCTGAGAAAATGTTTGTCTATTAAAGGAAAATAAATATTTCTCCCAATAAATTATGTTTCTCAGGCATTCAGTGAGTCTCTACTTAATCTTGATTTCATCAGCTTTCCAGGTATAGAAATGAAGCACTTCAGGCTGTGGTTTTCATCATCTCCTTTGTAACTCTGCCAACAAATTGAGGCTGTTCTGGATAACTGTCAGGAATGCTTTATCACAGCACTCTGACTGGGAAGACTTCTCCTCCCTTTACCCCATGGTACACTCATCCTTATCCTTCAATATCCAGATCAAATGTTATCTCCTTTGTGAAGTTTTCTAGGATTTATCCTAAAAATTCAGTAATCCTGTTTGCATGAACAAAACCAAATATATTTGGGAATAAGTGACCAGAAACACTTTATTCTCAGAGTAAAATGGGATAAAAAACTGGATGGATGGGCTTATACAGGCATTTTAAGGTGAATAAGTAGGGTAGTAGGAGTGTTTTATTGAATAATCTTCATTGCATGTGGCTTAGGAGTCAGACAAACCTAGTGTAGACCCAATTAGACGAATACAAATGTAATTACTTAGATATAGGGAAATTCATGTACCTATTTCTTCTTGAGGGAGCTTTGGTAGTTCGGTCTCTTTAGGAATTTTTGAATTTCCTATAAATTTTTCAGAATATACTATTATTATCCTTTAAATGTTGGTGCTGATGGAAACCAAGATTAAGGATAGATTCATTAAATGCCTTAAAAACATATTATAATTGGTTGGGCCTGTAGTGATGCTCCCTTTTTCATTTATAACATTGGTCACCAGTATTGTCTCTCTTTTTTCCTGTTCAGTCTGGTTAAAGTTTTATCCATTGTATTGATCTTTAAAAAAAAATCAAAGGGCTTCCAGTCAAGATGGTGGAATAAACTATCCCCAGTGTCACTTTCTCCCACAAATCAACTAATTTACAACTATAAAAAAGCAATGACAGCCAAGCTGGGGCTGCTAGAGCTCAGGGGAAGAGGAGAGACCTACAGAGTTCATGAAGGCAGGAGAAGCCATGATGGGAGAAAGAAAAAACTGCTCCAAATGTTTCAAGCCCTGGCTACATCCAGGTCAGAGCTGCTGAGCACATGGAGCAGGAGCTGGCAAAAGCCACAGCTGTGCCCTTTGGATGAAGTTGCTTGAAGGAGAAGAGGGCCATGGTGGCCCCCAGACCAGAAAGACCACTAATAGGGTTCCCGTGGACCCCCATAGGAGCAAGGAGCCAGAACAACTGAAAAAAAAGAGCCACTCGAGGCCAGTGAGTAATTGTAAGGGACTGGCACAAGGCCTATCCCATGGGAAGTGTTTGCAGCATGGATGCTGGGGAAGATGGGCCCACCAGGGAAACACAGGGGCACAGCAAAGACAGCTGATCTGCACCCCAATCAGTGAAGGACACTCAGAGGAGACTGGTCAGGAATATAGAATTGGGTGGGGTGCAGGTTGCTGAAAAGACTCAGGCACAGACTAGAGTTTCTACACAACCCAGGTGCACCACCTCTCTCAAGAGCCAGAAGTACCTGTAAAGTCAACCATTAAAACCTGAGCTGCACAAAAAGCCTTCCCT
>NW_007731009.1:38578-39861 GCF_000696425.1 Galeopterus variegatus | reverse complement strand
TCTAGGCTGTAATGATGAGTCCTCACTAGTATTTGATCACTGAAAGGTGCCCTCCAGCTTTGTTCCCCACCCTTTTGTCTCTCAACAATCCTCATGAGACTCCTCTAGATGTGTCTGACTCCCTATCTTTTACCTGATCTTATAGATCAGGTCACAAACAGTGATAAATTTAATAGAAATCAATTAAAAGACTGCCAAAGTGCATTAAGATTTTGGCAGAGTTTTGATAAATAATGCACATTATTTAGAGTGAATTTCTCCAGAAATACTGCATAACTGAGGAATAGGGCACTGAAAATGTATAATGGGGTTTTACTCAAATTCAATAATTAAAAGAGTTGATAGGATCACAGTGTAAAGAACTCTCAGTTGTTAGTAAGACTCTCCTTTGATATAATCCAATTCTTCGTTCAAAATTATCTTCCCATTTTTCCATTGGCTTCTTGGTGCAGGTATCAAATGATTCATATGAATTAGATACTCTATTTGATACCAGAGACATGACAGGGAATATTATTATGTTCAATAACTGCCATTCTTCATCAATGATTGCAATCAGACCGGTCATTGGCAAGTCCTCTAGCATCCAGATAACAGCAGTTTATTTACAATCATACTCAATACAGCCTAATTTATTTCCCAACTTTTCAAAACTTAAATTCCTGTAATTAATGAGATATGAGAATCATCATAAGAAAAATGATGTTTTTTAGTCCTTTTTTAGAAGTACATACTGAAATATATGTAGAAGAAATGATATTTTTAAAAAATCTAAATTTAATTTCTTCATTCAAAGAGAATATACTGGAAAATTTTCCTATTAATCTGAAATGGAAAGCACATGATAGTATTTGTTAATATGTCCATTAATGTGGAAAAATAACTCAAACATATCCATATTCCATACAACAGTACTTCAAAAAGTTCATGGAAAATAGAATCAAAATATAAATCTTTCCATGAACTTTTTGAAGTACCCTGGTTCATATAGTCTTTAGACACACAAGTCATATAATGATCTACAAACCAATTCACAACCACTTCTCATAATTTGAAGAAAGTCATGATTGATCTTCATGGAAACCACGTCCTATAAAATATTCTCTTTAAAAGACCGCAGTGGTTCATTGGACTTGCAGAGGGAGAGAACACACCTAGGGATACAAAGTGGAGTGGGTTAAAGGGGGGTGGGGAGGGAGGTCGGGTGGTGGGGGACACAGCGTATAATCACAGCGTGTGGTAATGGGAATGCTGCCAGTATAGATCTGGCCATCACATCTTGA
>NW_007731009.1:35804-37739 GCF_000696425.1 Galeopterus variegatus | reverse complement strand
AAAAAAAAGTTTGCATTAAAAAAAAATCCTCTTTCTGGTTTCTGGAGCAAATCACCAACAATCAAGAGAAATGCTTAAACAGGTGCTTAAAACTTGAGGATATCACTTAATCTGATTACAGGCCAAGCTAGGTTCTACATTAGGTTGGCCTCTCTGTGTTTCTGCACTAATCCTTGGGTCATAACACCCCTTATTAGAGGGCCTTAAGAAGGAAAAATAGACCAGACCTGACTAATAAATCAAGAGTTGTGTAAATGTACAAATAAAAAGGGTAATTTCTGAGCTGAGTTTTGTCACTCTCTAGCTCAGAAAGCACAGGATCTTTACTCATTTATAAAATTAGTGTCTACTTTTTAAATACTATGCATTTATTAATATAAATATAGCACTAACTGTATTCATAGGGTTTAAACTACCATACTTCATGTCTGCAAACTTTGATGAAAGATACTACAAAGATGCCAGGTATTTCCATCAATACTTTTATTGTAATAGATTTTTAAAATCAGTAAACTAACTTGTGATGCTGCAGAAGGTGACCAATCAACCTTACTATCATTGTAAATTATTTGTCCTTACAGTAGATTAAAAATACTTTTCTTTTCAAAAATTTAAAAATTTAATTTGCTTTTTTTGGATTAATTCTGTAAAATATCTGGTATCGCTAACTGAAAGAAGATTGATTACATTATGTTAAAAGTTTTTGGACGTCTAATTTTAAAATGTTTTATAATCACAAAATATATTCTTGAGATAAAATCAGATTCCATTTTACAGTCAACATGACTTTGAAAACTTGGCTGCTGGGGCCGGCCCGGTGGCGCTCCCGCCCGAGGGTTCGGATCCCACATACAGACCGGTTCCCGCTCACTGGCTGAGGGAGGCACGGGAGCAACGCCCAGGGTTGCGATCCCGTTGCCGGACACAGAAAAAGACAAAAAGACAAAAAAAAAAAAAAAGAAAAAAGAAAACTTGGCTGAACCAGAAAAAGGAAAAGGCAAAGCAAAAGGGAAAAAGAAAACAAACAGAAGGCTGTAGGTGGAGGTTTTAACTCTTAGGAAGGATAAAAGCTAGTCCTAACATCAAAACTTGTGGTTGTTTGTTATTAACATGGCAGAAAGATCAAATTTAAAAAAAAAAAAACTTGCCTGTTGGCCATCTGTCCACACTCTGTGCTGCTGCCTCTCTGAGGAAAAATAAATACATCCTGAATTAAATTCAAGAATATTGGGTTTACTATCGGTGAGGTTTTCACATAACGTGCCTTAGTCAACCCTTCTGCAGTCTGAGCAAGATACGATAGATCAAAGTGGCATGTAATGCATGATGAGGGAGTGTGAGCTGATCAGGAGCTTCGATGTCATGTTCAGCATTTCAGTTCTTTGTTGTTTTGTTTTAATTTTTGGTCCCATTCTGCAACTTAACAGCTAGAATTCCATTTCAATCTTAACAGGAACTAGAGAGTACTGAACACTATAGTGCTCTGGCTTTTAAAGTGGAGCCTGAAATATCGCTTAGAACAATGGTTGGGAAGAAAAACAACAATGAAGCTTGTTTTGCTTGACAAAGACGACAATGATATTATTGTCCACATACGTATGTCTGTAACACTGTTGTATGTCTGGCAGCTCTTTCCTCTCGAGTATAACCCAGGCATGGAAATAGATCAAGCCATCACCATGGATACTGAAAAATCTGGCCAAATGACCTTAAATGTAGATTGTGGATAAAATTGTGTTGGTATCTGCTGCTGTGACTGATACCAGTGCTCAGGGCTTCTCACCAGGAAAAGAAGCCCCAGGTCCTGAGGAATCCCCATCTCCATAGGTCCTGTTCTCAATCTTTACCTGCCCCAGCTCCACAGGTCCTCTTGGGGTTCTGGACCCATAGGTTCTGCTGTCCACCTGCACAGGAATCCAATCACACTACCACTAG
>NW_007731009.1:17683-34499 GCF_000696425.1 Galeopterus variegatus | reverse complement strand
TATTCATAGTAGCTCAAACTGGAAACAACTCAAATGTCTATTAACAGGGAAATGGATAGATGAAGTGTATACTTATACAATTTAATACTTATCAGTGATTAAAAGGAATAATTATTGATGTACACAATAACATGGATGAATCTCAAGACATTATAGTGAGAGAAAGAAGCCAGACATACACACTGTGATTATACTTATGTGATGTCCTAGAAGAGGAAAATCTACTACTACATGATGAAAAAGGTCACATAAGTTGTTGCCTCTGATGGGGCAAGAAGACTGACTAGCAAGGAGCATAAGTGAAATTTCTGGGGTGATGAAATTGATAGACATGGGTTACACAGGTGTATGCATTGGTTAAAACTTATTGAATCGTACACTCAAGATTTGTGGCTTTTAATGTATGTTTATGATTTATAAAAATGAAAAAAAATTAAACTTTAATTAGTAAGTTTGCTTTTATCAGTGGTGTAAGTTAGCCATTCTGAAGCTACCTTTTATGTATTCTAGGCTTGAGTGAATGAGTAGATATTTTGACTATAATGGGATCGAGGTTTCTCACTTTGGGGGATGGAGTAACATACAGAAAGGAGGAAGACACAAAATGTGCTGTCCAATATAGCAGCCATTAGCCACATGTGGTTACTGAACACTTGAAATGTGGCCAGACCAACCTGAGGATATGCTAAGTGTCAAATAACACTGGATTAGGAAGGTTTAGAATAAAATTTAGAAAAAAAAAAAAAGTAAAATATCTCATTAATAATTTTTTTTGTATTGATTATATGTTGAAATGATAAAATTTTGGATATATTAGGTTAAATAAATATCTTATTACAATTGATTTCAACTCTTTCTTTTTACTTTTTTAAACATGGCAACTCAAAAGTTTATAATTACACATGTGGCTCATATTTGTGTCCGTTCGACCATACCGCACTATAGTGGGGCTTGTAGTACAGGTCTAGGATTGGATATACCATATTCCAATATATGAACTCATAGTTCTATCTATCTACCTATCTATCTATCTTTCTTCTCTGAAAGGGCCTGGAAACAATGACATACCAGTAGCAATGAGCACACCAAGCACCCAGATCTCGGTACTATTCTTCATTAAAAAGGAAATATAGCTGCTAGGAAAAATGTTTCAGGGCTGAAGCAGGGAAAGTACAGGATGAGCCTGGAGCATCTTATTTTACAAAGAAAGTAAAGAATTGTTCCAAAAACCAATGAGGTATACAAAATGAAACAAAAGAATCATCTTAAGATTGGTTAAATTGGCCAACTAGGATATTTAAGCATAGAAATAAATGATGGTAGAAATGATTATAACCTATTATAGGGAATAAAAGAAGAATCTGTGGGGCTGGTCAGTTAACTCACCTGGGAGAGTGTGGTGCTGATAACACCAGTGTCAAGGGTTAGAATCCCTGGACTAGTGCCAAAAAAAAAAAAAAAAGAACGTATGAATCAATAATCATATAAATAAATAAATAAACAAATAAATAAGAAGGGAAAGTGCTTCCTTACAGCAGAGTGCTAACTTATTAATATACAAAAAATTATGGAAGTAGAAAACCATCAACGGACACTAAAAGTAGTGAGTAAAAGTTTGACGAGAAATAGGATTATTTACATAGTCTCAAAGTATCTCCTCATATAGTAATTACAAAGGGAAAAATTAGTTTAGAAGTATAATTTTAAAAGTTTATGATTGGAAAAGTTATCTAAACAAACCTAGCACTAATTAGGCAATCTTGCCACCTTTGTGTTTTTAAATATCGCTGAGAGCATTCGAACATTTTCCCCGCCAATTGATGAAGGCAAATTAACCCAACCTAAGTTTGGTTCATGAATCTCTGTTAAAGTCATCTGAATTCTTTTCACAAAATCTATATAAGAGATAGAGGCAGAAAGCCTTGATATCCTAAGAAACCTGGCAGCTGTGGGTGCAATTAAAAATATTATTTACAAAACTAATTAACAAATTTGATCAGGAAGCAAACAAGAAAGAGGACTACAGGAAGTTACAGTGTCATTTTTCAGTTATACTTGTTATTGTCATACTTTAAAATGCTATACTTTTAAGTGGTGCCAAAAAATCTTTTGTAAACCTTGCACTGACACTTCTTAAAATACTTCACATAATTTTAAAAACCAGAATACATCATAAAGGTAAAAAATGTCATGGGGTTAGGGAAAAAATAGGAAATTACCTATAAAACTAGACATTCTATTCTTAGATAGACTCAAATAACAGAAAATCAGAGTTTATTGCCCAGCTAAGTATCTTCCACATTAAAAAAGCAATATGCCATTACTTTCCCACACATTTTGAGGCAGAACAATTTAAATCAAGTAACAAATGATCAATAATTGTTTGATATTTAGCCCCAACTTTAAAATTCAATCATATGCTAATAGCTGTATAAATATAAGTGAAGACAAGAGAATCAGTGAATTTATTCTTTAATTTGTCTACTTGTTTATAATACAACCTCTTTTCAAAAGATCTGAGTTGCTTACAACTGAGGACATACAGAAAAGGTTATTCAAAATGGAATATAAAAACCTTCCACGTTAGATCCAGACAGGTTTGGATATGAGGAGAGAGGTGCCTGCTTTCTAGAGTTTTCTGAAAAAGAGAAGAATGTTCGTGGAATTGAAAACCAAACAACTGGTGTGTAACTTGTAGGGAGCTTAAAAAGTCAGAAGGAAGCTTCTTTAAGAAAGAGTTGAATACTGTCATAAGGAATGCGGTAGAAGTGCAGTAATAAAATTCTAATAAATAAAATAGTAAGAAAAACTGGCAGAGACTATGATTCTTTGAACCTCAAATTAACATTTGTTCATCAGCACCGAGTCCTAAATCCTTCACCATCCGAAACCTCTTGGCCTTTGCTAAAGCATTTTATGAGGACTGTGAAGTGATGTATTTCACAGTTTCTCTCATCCTCAGAAGACCAAGAAACAGCAAATTTTCCTGATTTTTTGGTAAACATAGCAACATCTCTAAAGAGACCATAATCATCAGATTTATCTGATTATCAAACCCTTCAGAGCTGCAAATAATTTACTGTGGGCTTTTTATTTATCTTCTGTACATATTTAATAGATAAAAATACTGTACTTTGGTGGGGGGGATGGGGTAGAAAGTAGCAAATTTGGTTAATGAAAGAATGGCCTGAAAGTCTTTTTAGCAAAATCAACTATAGATGTCTACAGTGACTATTTTGAAATGTGACCATTTTTTTAAAGCAGTTTAAGACATTATATACAAAAAGAAAATTAAATCTTGACCAAGAGAAAAAGAAGTCAGCTCTAAGTATTGTCAAAGTTGTCAGGATTGTATCAAATCTGCGTTGAGTTTCCTGGCAGCCAAGACAGTGGGCACACACAATTATAAAGATTTGTCACTGAAATATGAAATATTCTAGTTCCTCAGAAAAGGAGAAGCTTTACTTGATTTTAAGTTTGAAAGGATATTTCTCATATGGAGAACAGAATAATGTATACTATTATAGTATGTATTATCCTTAACTGGATTTTTATTGCTATTGTCTATGTGATTGCCTATGACCAAGCAGATAACACTAAAGTACTGTTCAGTGAAGGCAGTTTTAGGAGGGTTAAGGAATGTTCATTGACCATACAGCCTTCCTGTGCTCTAGAAACATCACTGTTCTCAGGAAAACACATTATGCTCTCTAAGTTACATCTAAGTGAATATATTTTCCCACTTGATTATATCATGTCACATAAACATGGTCAATGGAAGTAATTGCCACAAAATTCATTGATTAGTTTGTTGGATGAACATAGAAACAGATTCTGAAAGTTGGAGTGGTGTTTGACATCTTCTGATCCAATAATAAATTATAGCAGCTAATATCATAAAGGGCATCATTGACCATTGGTGTGGGAACTCGGTGTGCATACCATGACAGTTGGATCACTCTCTCACAAGGCCATCTGCTCTAGTGTTAGAGGCAGTTGTTTCTTAAGTTACGCTGAAAATTACTGGACTGTAATTTCCTCCAGCTTTTAAAACCTGTCCTGCAGATCAACCAAGCAACCCTTCAAACAACAGAAGACGCTTTCGATTCCCCACTTCTGCCTTACCATCTCTAAGCTTAACATCTTCAGTGTATGCTATTAATCCATTTAAAATGATGACAATAGTAATATTACTTAAAAGTTACGTGACACTTTAAACTTTTCTCAGTGCTTTATACACACAATTTCATTTTACCCTTATATTAAATTTCTGAAGGCTATACAAAAGGTATTTTACACATGAGAAAACTCACTTGCCCAAGATCATACCACAGGTTTATGGCTGAATATAGACTAGAAGCTTTGTTTTACTTTGTTCCTATCTTTGCTTTTAAATGAGCATTTGTAAACTAGACTAAGCATTAGCTAAATGCAGTGAATGCATAAGAGAAGGAAGTTTCTAAGGCATTCTACCAATATCAAGAAAATATCAGGAAGACTTACGGTAATACTTATAAATTTATGAATTTTTCCATGTGTCAAGAATTTCATGTAGGTATTTGGAACTTCATAAAGAGATACTTAAAAAGTTAGTTTCTGGGCCGGCCCGTGGCTCACTCGGTAGAGTGCGGTGCTGATAACACCAAGGCCATGGGTTCGGATCCTATATAGGGATGGCCGGTTTGCTCACTGGCTGAGCGTGGTGCTGACAACACCAAGCCAAGGGTTGAGATCCCCTTACCGGTCATCTTTTAAAAAAAAAAAAGTTAGTTTCTCTTTTCTTTTCAGCTAAAAGTTTTGACCAAACTATATGTTTGGGTTGAGGTTCAGTTGTAAATTTAGGTTCAAATTTTCTGATCATCCCAACTGTGAGATAATATACTAATATAAACTGTTATGGTTTGTCAAATTAAACTAGAATTCTTAGAGTAATTTAAAGAAAAGTGTAAAGGGTCTAGGACTTTTTGTACTTCGGTCAGTTCAGAAACCATTTTCCTGCTGTTTTTCCTGTATCAATCTTTATCCACTCATATATATTGAGTTCCTGAGTATCATCTGGTTCTTAATCTGTGTTTCTGGCAAGGAATGTCAGAATCCAAACATTTTTCCTTAGACTATAACAACAACAAAAACTCACCAAAAATATAAAACATCACATGTTGGGATAAAATCCTTAGGGCTTAGAACTAAATATAAAGCACTCAATTTATATACACAGAAGCGGCAGTAGTCAATGGTATATAGTTAAAATATTGACTTTAAAATGGGCCTCCAGGGGCATTTTAACAGAGTCCAATTTAACAAACTTCCACTGCGCCAAGGAGGTGCTCTATTGAGCTAAGTAGATTGAAAAATCGAGTGATTAGAGCTTTCCAGAGGTACAGCCTGTCCTCCATTGCATCAGGACTGTGCCACTGATGGAACTCTCAGGGCACACCCTGGCACTGTTATGGCAGGCCGGAAGGAGAACCGAAGAGGATCTCAGCCTCTGTGGGAGCTGGAGCCCAGACTTTTGAGGATATGATGAGTTGGGAGGTTGGACTACTGGAAATACTAATCAGACCACACGTTCTGTTTGAGTAGAACAATCCTGCTCTTTAGTTTCCTTTTTTCTTCTGTGAATGTGCCCAGATGTCAATTTGAGCCATTTTCCTAAGGAACAAACTAATGGACATGAGTATATAGAAAATGAAAATAGTCATTATGGCCTCTGGCTATGAAATGTTCACAATTAGAGAGGAGCAGGTTGGGATGCCATGTACGAAATGTAGATCAATCAGCTACTTTTGGGGACATCGACTCACTACCAGCCAGACCCAGTTCCAGTATTCAATCTACTGGGCAACGAACTCTTGTTGAGCTCCAGCTATTCAAGTTACCTTACCGTGCTGAAACACAGTATGTTTTATGCTCCTTCCTTGTAAACAATTCTAGCCTTTTAAGTACCATTCCCTACTCCTCAATCTCTGGTGTGTTTTCTTTCTAGAAGCAACAGAATCATTGAAAGTGTGCAGGTTTAAGAGCGAAACAGCCTGCTTTTAACCTAGTTTTTCCCACCTGTAAGGAGAGGATGTTTATTCCCAGCTCCTGATGTTTCTTTATATCTAGACTTCAGTTAGTATAACATGCCTGGCCTTTCTGCTCTTCTACCACGCTGTCTCCGGGAATGAGGAATGAATTATTTGATTGGTAACTTTGGGAAGAGTATGTAACGCTTGCAGAGCTCAACTCCTGCCATACTCTCCTTGGTTGAGGAATGGCCAAGGCAAAGCAAATATTCATGTCTGCTCTTCTACGCTGGAGTTTTCTCCCACAGGAGGAAGATGTGTCCATCTGGCTGGCACTGATGGATAAGTGGGCCTGTTTCTGAGATGCAGTATTAGGAAGCTCACACTTGCTGCCCTCCTAAGCCACATTATCCCTCCCAGCCTTAATCAGTATAGTGTTTTGATCTCCATCTGTCCTACTCCTTGTCTGTTAAGTGGCTTAGAACTCAGGACCACTTTTAACCGTGTTGACCTTGGAAAGTTATTTTACTATAGTCATCATTCCCACCCATAATTGTCAAGTTTTTGAGCATCTTCTACTTCCTGTTCTAGATATTATCATTATTTTTTCAATCAGGAAGGATTGTGAATGTAAAGTATCTAGCACAGGGGTTGGCATTTAATTAAAGTTTACCTTCTCTGTTATTTGAATTTATTAATCACTCCATTGTCTTAATTCCTTCCTCCCATAATTCCTTCCAATAAGGTATCTTCTCCTCTGTATCGTCACTGTTTTCAATGTTTTCTTATTAAACCCTCTGTCTCTAGATATTGTCCTGAATCAATGGTTCTTACAGTGTGGTCCCAGAACCCAGCAGCAACCAGCATCTTCCAGGAATGTGTTAGAAATGGAAACTCTCAGGCCCCACCGCAGATTTACTGAATCAGAAACTCTGGGGGTGGAGCCCAGCAATTTGTGGTTTAGTCGGGTAATTGTGATGCATGTTCAAAACCCAGCAGCAACCAGCATCTTCCAGGAATGTGTTAGAAATGGAAACTCTCAGGCCCCACCCCAGATTTACTGAATCAGAAACTCTGGGGGTGGAGCCCAGCAATTTGTGGTTTAGTCGGGTAATTGTGATGCATGTTCATGTTTGAGAACCAGAGACCTAAATCACTCAGTTTCTGTTCAGTTCCATGACTTGTCTTTGCCCAGATATTCTTTCCTTGTCTTAGTCTCTTCTATGATACCAACCACTTTGTTTGGTATCAATATCAATTGTTTCATACCTCAAAGCCCTACCAACTCCATCTCCATACAAAAAAGGTAACTTTTGGGCCCTTAACGGATTTAAAATTAAAGTCTATGGGTCTCTTTTGTACAGATTTTTGTCCCATTCTAATTATGATATATGACTTATTGAAAATTTGGGCAACTTAGTTTTAATTTAGTTTACCAGGTGTTCATTTTCAATCAGTGCATGGCACAAACCACTCACAAATCTGCAGATCTCTGCTCCATGTTTTGTTTTTAATGGGTAAATAGAAAACCTCCTATCACAAGACCCTACAGGTAGCACTGAAAAACTTGGTTTTCACAGCACTGATTTCCTAACAACTTGAAAAGCATCAAGCAATTCAATTATCCTAAAATCGTCATCCAATTTGTGTCTCTGTGGGAGAGCTAGTATTCTTGTCATGAAGAACAGAAAATTAGCTGCTTTTGAAATAGGTGGGGTTTTTTCCTTCCAATTTTTGCTGAATCTCTGAAAGAAATATTTAGAGGGCAGAAAGGATGGGGGTGCTGGGGTGAGGGTCAGGGGGAGGAGAGGTGAAATGGGATCTGAGAAAACAAAGCTGTTTTTCATTTCAAATGACCCCAAAATATCACATTTAATTGGCTCAGTTTACTCTTAAATTATCCTTTAGTAAATGTCAGCTAACACTTAGGTACTTCAAATAATTGAATACTGCAGGTATTTATTAACTTCCCTCCCACCGTTCCCCAAATGTTTATGCAAAGTAATTTTCAATCAATAAAATTTGTAGACATTCTTGATTCCATTATAAATTAATATTAATGTGTAACATTTGGGGGAAATGTCATTCTTTCTTATGCCATTCACTATGAGGTATTTTCTGAGGAAGCAAGTCATTCACTTCAATTGTAATGAAAAGCATTTAGTTTTTATTAGTGTGTAGGAGTCTTGTTCTCAGGGGAGTATTTCACAGCTATTATTCATTCAATCTCAGTTTCCCTGGAAGGGAGGGAAAGGGAGCCCAGGGAGCCAATGTCAATGAGCTGAGTCATTGTTCCTTTCCATTCCAAAGGACTACTCAGTTTCAACTAAAGCCCTCTGTTTTAATTTAAGGTTCCCTGGCAAAGGCTTTTCTTTGTGAAGTATTGCCATCGACAACAGGTCAGACATCGCTTGTCTGCTCTCTGATCGCCTTCCACCTGGAGGACCCTGAGAGGCATCCATGGAACTGGGAGGCTTCCTGGGAAACAAGGGTCTTCCAGGGTCTCATGGACACTCCTAGAGCTGTATCTTAAGATTGCTTCTGAGATCCTGGCAGTACCCACCAGAATGGCCAGGCTTTGTACCTCACTATCAATACCTCAGGATTTAAAAATTGGTGTGGTGGTGATAGAGTCCTCCTTTCTGAGTTTATCTTCACTGATTTCTAGTTTTGCACTCCCTTCATCTTATGGAAGTGGCACTTTGGCCTCATTTGTCTCTTCAGCCATTTTTCTGATCCTAGCCAATCACGTTCTTTTAGTTTCCCTTGCTCCACCACCGAGTCTGTACTCCAGGACAAATTATCTCAAGTCCTCTTGAACCCTCATTCCACCCTTCAGCTTTTCTTGAGTCTTCCACATCAGTTCCAGCCCCTATATCTCAACTTTCTTTGCCATCTCCATGCCTCAGCTAACCAAATGTTGGGGGACGGTCACAAAACCATTTTGAATGCTTCTCCTCAGTAGTCCTTTCAGAACTTCCAGTGGCCTTTGTATGGCTTCATGCAGGACAGTCACTGGCTAATCCTCCCGGCATGCCCCATCATAACCCTAGCTCCCTATTCTGTGCAGGTGACCTTGCCACCTACTGTCATTACACCCTTTTCTATATCCTCCTTCAAATTTTCTTTGTACGTTCACCCTTTTCCTTCTTCCTTATTGCTTCAGAGGGAGTGACGAAGTCCCTTCTGTATTCAGTTTGCTCATCCCATCCACCTTTTCTCCCTTCCTTTCCTTGGCACTTGCTCTGTTCTGCCTCCTTTCATGTCCATCATCTCCATCTCTTGAATGACCTCAGTAGCACTCTCCTATGAAAAACAACAAAGAAGCAGGCAAAGAGAAGTCAACTTCCCTTGCTCTTGCAATCCCTTCAGATTGTTGTCTTAGTTTTCTTTCCAGGGTAAGCCTGTTTGCTCCTGGATCTCTTGAAAACTGGCTACTGCTCCACTGTTTCACAGAAATTGGTTTCTCAGAGGACACCAATGACCTCTAACCACCAAATCCAATGAACTTTTTTATTATTCAATTTGCCTGATCTCTCTGAGATGTCTGCTTTTACTTGCCATGCTGACTGTACCCTGTCTCCTTCAGGAGGTTCCCTCCTCTCCTGCTTGTCAGAAGTGATCTTCCACCAGGTGCTTTCTCCGGACCTCTTTTCTCTAATCTCTTCCTTGACCTTGCCAATTCCCACATTTTAAAACTATTGTTTCTTCTGGATAATTCCAAAATCTGAATTCTAATGGCCTACTGGGCATCTCTACTTTGCATGTTCTAGAGGAAGGGCTGGCCAACTTTTTCTATAAAGGACAGACAGCAAATATTTTAGGCCCTGTGGGCCATAGGGTCTCTGTCAGGACTGTTAAACTGCTATTGTAGTATAAGAGCAGCCACAGACAATACATAAATGAAAGTGGCTGTGTCCCCAAAAAACTCTATTTATGGACACTGATATTTGAATTTCATAAAATTTCAATGTATCACAAAATATTATTCTTCGCTGGATTTAAAAAACTCCATTTAAAAATGTGAAATTATTCTTAGCTCTTGAAAAAATAGGTGGCAGGCTGGATTTTGCCCTCAGGTGGTTTGCTAACTTGTTTTAGAAGCATTCCCATAGTACGCATGCTACTCAGCCATTTATTCCTCCCTCCCCCTGGGATTTTGTTTCCTCTTTAGGACTGCCTTTATTTTTATTCTAAAATAAAGAGTTGTGTTTTGTGCAATTTCCAACAGGTACGAATTTTGTCTACAGTGGGCTTGGGAAAACAAGAGCAGGCTGAGTATGCCTTACCCAAAATGCTTGAGACCAGAAGTGTTTTAGATTTCAATCTTTTTTTTTTTTTGATTTTGGAATACTATATTTGCATATACATGATAAAATATCCTGGGGATGGGACCCAAGTCTATTGCAGCTGAAGGGGGCTGGGAGGGTCTTTTCTCCCTCGGGTACAACGAATAAACTGTGTTGTGTGTCTGCAGTTTGACTGTGACCCGTCACATGAGGTCAGGTGTGGAATTTTCCACTTGTGGTGTCATGCCACTGCTCAAAAAGTTTTGGATTTTGGAGCATTTTGGATTTTGGATTTTCAGATTAGGGATATTCAACTTGTATAAATACAGAATTCTCATTTTCAGATAAGGAAGTTGAGTCCTGGCTTAGGATGTGTCAAGTAGTTAAGTGGTACTAAAGCTAGCATAAGGACTCAATTGTCCAGATTTTCAGACCAGTACTCTAGGTGGATTGCCACACAGCAGTAAACTGCCTATGATGTATGGCTTATAGCTTTCAGCACAGAAAGAGAGAAATAGAGAATTTATCAAGGTTCTTTTCAGATCTACAATCTATACTACATTGTATCCCACTTGCTATAAGCATGTTCTCTTGTCAGTCTGATGCCTGGTTGTCATGCTGCATCTTAGCTTAGTCAGGCAACCAAAAATGGGTGTAAAAGGGAAAACAGAATTTACTGAGGCACAAGCAAAGTTCCAGGGATGTCGGTTTGAAGTTGAAGTAGAAATCTTCATATGTGTAACGAAGATCTAGTTAACAACTATCACAATAATTTTGGTACAGGAAGAGAGAGTTAAAGCCCATTATTGCGTTAAAGAATGAGAGAGAGAGAGAGAGAGAGAGAGAGAGAGAGAGAGATGTATTTGCTATTAGTTTCAAATACATCAAAAGAGAATTATTTTCCTGTAGCTAATGCCTATTTTATCCTTTTAAATGTATTTTCTTAGAGCTCATTCAGAATTCTGAGTTCCACTGAGAATAATGTAGTATTCACTTAGTTTTTATGAGGTTATTAAGGTCACAGATTCTTTTGTAACCCCTTTTCCTACCTCTTAAATTTCAGGACTATGAGAAATGAATTAATTCTTACTTTATTCAGCACCTACATGGCAATTTGGCACTGTGTATTTTAACTTTCGTATTTTATATGACAGATGCTCCTCACCTTACGATGGGGTTACATCCTGATAAAACCATTGTAAGTTGAAAATATTAAGTCAAAAATGCATTTAACACACCTTACCTACTGAATGTCATAGCTAAGCCTAGCCTACCTAAAATGTGCTCAGAACACTTACATTAGCCTACAGTTGGGCAAATCATCTAACACGAAGCCTATTTTTTTAATAAAGTGTTGAATATCTCATGTAATTTACTGAATACTGTACTGAATGTGGATCACTTTTGCACCATCATAAAATAAAAAAAATCCTAAGTTGAACCATCACAAGTCAGAGACCACGTGTCTTTTGTTAATATCTATTTTGATTAAAGAACTTTAAAAAATCCCAACATATAAATGTTATTTTGCTTTGTGAGAAAAACAATGCAAATCAACAAATACATGAACAAAAATATTGAGCAATTTGTAATAAGTACTACACAGTATGACACAAATCGTGGATATAAAAAACAAATTATGAACAGATATGATTCTACCCTCATTCCAGTTTACATTTCTTTTTTTTTAATCCAATGATATTAACCTTACTGTATGCTTCTTTTGCTATTGTGTTACTAAATGACTCTTGAAGAGGTTTGTTTCCTGAGGGTGCATTTCATCATAAGTAGAATTTGGTCCTAATTAAAATGGGATTATCATGGGATACTATATCCAAGAAATGTTCTGCTGAGGTGGATATTCTTTTACTTATTTTCCTTTAATAGACATAATGTAGGCCAGAATGAATTATCCCTTTCAAATGATGACTCTTTGGAAAATATGTCATAAATTAGCTTTGATAAACAGATTTTTATGTTTGAGTGACAGATTAAATTATCCTTACAAATTTCTTAATGTTTAGAGAAATTCACTATCAGAACCAAAGTAAAATACTTAAAAACATCTAGTTTTGTTTTCTGAAGAAAATCACTTTTTTGCTTGAATAGTTTGATTATTCGGTATATTGAGGTAAAACACTTTATAACAGGACACCTTGTAAACTATTTT
Source organism: Galeopterus variegatus (assembly GCF_000696425.1). Lineage (NCBI taxonomy): Eukaryota > Metazoa > Chordata > Mammalia > Dermoptera > Cynocephalidae > Galeopterus > Galeopterus variegatus. The sequence goes on along the minus strand of NW_007731009.1, from coordinate 22,032 downwards.
TTGTAGTATTATAGAATAGGCTAAGCTACCGGAAGAAAGAGAGACCAAGGGTGGTGGTGGTTAGCAAGAAATTGGTAAAGGGCCACAAAAACTGATTACAGAATGGCAGAAACATGCATCCAATGAGGGATTAATATCCTGAATATACAAAGAACTCAAAGAACTATAGAGTAAAAAAACAAACAATCCAATTAAAAATGGGCAAAAGAGATGAATAGACATTTTTCAAAGGAAGACATACAAATGGCCAACAGGAACATTAAAAGATGATCAGCATCACTAGTCATCAGAGAAATGCAAATCAAAACCACTCTGAGATATCATCTCACCTCAGTTACACTGGCCATTATTAAAAAGACTGAGAATAACAAATGCTGGCGTGGATGTGGGGGAAGGGGAACTCTTCTACACTGTTGGTGGGACTGTAAATTAGCACAGCCATTATGGAAAGCAGTATGGAGGTTTCTCAAACAACTACAGATAAAGCTACCATATGATCCAACTATCCCACTACTAGGTATATACACCCAAACGAACAGAAATCATCATGTCAAAGGGATACCTTCACTCCCATGTTCACCGCAGCTCTATTTACAACAGCCAAAATATGGAACCAACCTAAGTGTCTATCAACAGATGACTGGATAAGGAAAATGTGGTATATATACTCAGTGGAATACTACTCTGCCATGAAAAAGAATGAAATTCTGCCATTTGCAGCAACATTGATGAGTCTGGAGAAAATTATGAAATAAGCCAGACAAGGAAAGAGAAATTCTGCATGTTCTCACTCATAACTGGATGCTAAGAAAGAAGGAAGGAAGGAAAGCAAGAAAGAAAACAAAAAAGAAAGAAAGGAAAGACCACAATAATATGTTGAACTTTCAGAAGGAGAGAACAAACCTAAGGTTACTAGAGATGGGAGGGGAGGGAGAGAGTTTAGGGAATGTGAGGTTGGGTAAAGGCCATAAAGAAAAATCACAATTTGTAATAATGAATATGTTAATAATAAATAATATATACATGAAAAAAAAGAACCTTCTCTGTAGAATAATCAAGGGTGGGGGGGGAGGAGGCAGAATGGTGGACTAATAGGTATAAAGCTATGCTGTCTACCCTAAGTGAATCATTGTGCAGTATATGCATGTATTGAAACAACACACCGTACAACACAAATATGTACAAGTAAATGTTAAAATATTTTGAATTAAAAAGTGAAAAAACAATTTTGCCTGTTCTTATAAAATAAATCATTTGTGCTTTATTAAAAAAAAAAGATTACATTGTGTAATGACAAATATACTAATTTAAAAAATAAAAATAAATAGGACCTGGGGGGTGGGGAAGAGAGTGAGCAAAAATTCAGTGGCTCAGAGAACAATGAAGTTTATTTGTCTCGCAGGTAACAGTACGAGATAAATGTTCCAGCTTCAGGGGCACCTCTGCTCCAGTCAGTCACTGGGGACCCAGGTTGGCAACAGCTCTGCCATCAGCAGTTGGCTTCCAGGGTTGGTCCGGGCCATCACTATTCCAGCTGGCTGAGTGGGGAAAGAGAGGGAGTCCCTGGCCAAGGATTTCCTCTTATGCAGATGAGGCAGAAGTTCCTCAGATCACCTGTACTCATGTTCCATCGGCAAATGCCAGTCAGATGACCACACCTAGCTACAAGAGAGACTGGAAAATACAGCCTCTCCAGGTGCCCAGGAAGAGGGAAAGAACAGAAGTAGTAGAAAACTGCTGTCTCCATATTCTCTTCGGTTGTGAAAAATTATAAATAACCAGCAATATGCACTGCAAGGTCTCTAGAATGTTATACAAAACAATAAAATATAAAAAATAACTAGGTTAATTTTTCCTATTATGAAAATATTCAATAAGGTACAAACTAAGGCAAGCCTCTCTGATTTTATGTCAACACATCAAAAAGATTTTTCTTACCAACACACAGAGGAAATAGCCAACTTAAAATAAATCATGTTCTAAAAGCTGGAAATTCATTTTCTCATGGAAACAATGTTATAAAAATGGCCAGATTCCAAAACTATTTCAAATGGGCTCATTTACTTTACGTGGTACATCTGCAATAAAAAGTAGTGGAAGACAATACCATTCCGTAGTACTCAAAGTAAAAAAAACCCTGTTAACTAGAAATAATTTAAAAACATATTTTTAAAAAAGAAATTAACTTTAGTTAGAGAGGGTATGGTAGGGGACAGGGAGTGGGACATGAATAGTTTAATATAAAGTCAAAGTGAACTTTCAAAAGCACTGTGGCAGAAGTTCCTTAGTTTGAACACACACCAAAAGATGTGACTTTGCTTTTTCCTCCTTCAAGGTTCATCACAACCAAAATGCAACTGCTTAGTCATCCGTTAAGGTAGACTTTGGGAACAAAATGGGCGGGAGAAAATAGTGAATAGAAGTGTAGGAGGAGAGGATTCTAAAAAGTACCCAGGAAAGAGTTGGGAGGCAGAAGGGAAGGGAGGAAAAGCTTCATGTGTACATGTCTCTATGTCTACATGTCCATGTACAGAAAAAGATAAGCAGAGGGAATGACAAAGTCAAGGGTGAGGAAATGGACAAAGACTGATACATGCATGATCTCTCAGCGGGAGAGGATGAGAACTTGGAACTGAGTCTTTCCTTGTCTGACCACCAGGAATTTGATTACTGCCAGCAATGAGGGTCTCAGATTGGGAGAGGCAGCATGCAAATGACCACGTGTACAGAAAGAATGTCCACCAGCTGAGAGAAATTCAGGGGGAGACTGATCTCTATTTCACTTTTTTTTAAAATTGGCACAAGGAAAGTTCATGGTTTAAAACGAAGAAAAGGAATACACCTCAGAATACAAACTGGAAGAATCTTCATGGCAGGAGATTCTTAAACTAGTCTAGGGGAAAGAGGTCCCCAATGAATGTACCAGCCTCTTTGTATCTTTCAAGTACACATTTGTTTTCTTTTTCTAGCTGTCTTATTTCAGTTCAACTTGACAGTTCCCCTACTGCATACAGCAACTTCTGAAGATGCTTCATCTTGGGTAAAAAGGCAATTTTGAGCAGTCTGATCTGCGGGTGAGTCCTGTGTCTTAAATATAGTAAAGGGCTGTTCTCTGGGAGCCTAACTGCTCACAGCTCATTGATTGCAGAATTCACCAAGGGATGCTGGTTTCTCTCACTTGACAACTGCACGTACTATAATCAGAAAGACATGACATTTGGGCTCCTCTAAAATCGCCTTGGATTGCTTTCAAAGCAGTACTTGGTCTAACGATGACATGGGCAACAATAAACCTTTGCCATGGGTACCGGGAGCCCAGCCTTTAAAGCCTGAACGTGAAACAAAGATTTCCTTAACTTCTGAAAATGAAAGCCCTCTTGGAAAATAAACATAAATTCTCACATTGGCTGCAAGCTTTTTAATCCAATGCTTTTTGTGGTTTCAGAGAATACTAAGACAACCCCAAACATGTCACAGAATTTGTCTCACCGATTTCTCTCATTTCATCTTATTGTGACATTATTTTGAAAGAGATAAAAGTTGACGAGGGATAAAAATGGTGTAAAGTTTATTGAAAACAAATTCCAGGACAGGAAGTTTTTTATCACCGATTTCTCTCATTTCATCTTATTGTGACATTATTTTGAAAGAGATAAAAGTTGACGACGGATAAAAATGGTGTAAAGTTTACTGAAAACAAATTCCAGGACAGGAAGTTTTTTAAAAAATTGTTTGTTTATATTCCATCTCAAGTCTTAACTCTGACCCTAATCAGCTGCATTATCTTGAGCAGGTCACTAGACATTTGTAGATTTGATTCCACAATTGGAAAATGAAGGGATTGGATGGCATGAGAGCTAAGTCCTCTTCCAGCTCAGCAGGCTCTGATTCTAATTTTTTCAGCTTCATTTGAGCCGTAACAGGGAACTTTATGGGCAGTCTTTGATTACTAGGGGATGGAGCATACTGCTTCATGCCTATGCAATATGCCCTGAACAAGTATCTCACAGCTGCTCTGGCTCCTCTGTTAGAGGTTGCTTAGATGGGGGCGAGGCCAGTATAATTCTGTACCCAGCTCTTAAGAGTTTTTGAAAAGCTGCATGTGACTCTTAAGAAGGTTTTCCTATACAATCTGGCTACCCGAAACCAACTTTACAAAATGACGAACAGGCATTCATAGTCAACACCAAGAAACCCTTCAAATGTTACTCTCCGTGTGGCAGCCACTACCCTGCCACACAGAACTCTCATTCAGAGAAAGAATGCCAAGTCTGGGCTTGGATTCTGAATGAAACACTGATTCTTTTTTTTACAATGACACATCAGAGGCCTGGGTTACCAGTACTTTC
>NW_007731009.1:15334-17027 GCF_000696425.1 Galeopterus variegatus | reverse complement strand
ATGAAACACTGATTCTTTTTTTTACAATGACACATCAGAGGCCTGGGTTACCAGTACTTTCATTTGCAGTAATACCCTCTGAGTAAGGATATTTATCAGCGTAATGGACAAACAACAAAAACAAGTGCACAAATGAAACATTTCTAACATTCACCCACTTGGAAACTAATAGCCACATCTGGTGCTGGGACTCATGTCTGAATCATCTCCAAGGCATGGAGTCCCCTCTTTTCCTGCTCCTAATGGAGAGACTGGGTTTCTGCTCTCTTAAGACTCTGTGTCCTACCACAAGATACCACAGTAGGGTAACTTAGAAAAGTTCGTGGAAAAAATAGAATTGAAAGATAATACAAATCTTTCCATGAACTTTCCAGGAACTTTTTGAAGACCCCTTGTATAAGGGAAAGAACCTCACTAAAAGATCAGGCCTCCAACTTGAAACTTCTGGCTTCAGTAGACAGGCTAAGGATAATAGCTAACATGACCTACGACCTATTCCACGTCAGACACAGTAAATCCCTATTTAATAAACCGCCTTATTTAATAAATACTCATTATCATCATCCCTTTTGACACATGCAGAAACTGGGCCCAAATAGCTTAAATAAATTGCCCAAAGTCAGCACCAGCATGACCTCCATAGACAGATGCTGAAGCCATACACTTCATTGTTTCCCTGGAGCCATCTACACTGCTGTTCTCTTGCCTTCAAGGGTAGGGTTATGGTGGCCAGGAGGATGAAGATGAAACATCAAGTGACAAAAAGCATCTTCCAACTTCAGTATTTTTAATTATGAAATATTCTGTCCTTCTGATGACTGTCTTGCTTGGGCTCAGGCCACCTACGAGGATTCCCATCGTGTGATCATTATTGCTCTTTCATTACAGGAGTGGAGAAGGGAGGCTGACATGCTAAAGTATCCTTGATTAATTTCTGACACTTGGATTCTAATAAATAGAGTTTCTGTTTTAACCAACACTTCCCTAGGGAATATCAAGTGCTAAAATTAAAAAAAACAAAACAAAAACAAAAAATCTCTGCCCTGAGGAGAAGAAAAAGCTCTCCTTTTTGTGGTTTACTCTCTGAAACTACCCACGGCTAGGAATTATCTCCTTCCATCTAGAATCACTGGAGTATTGTTTTTCTTCAGTCTGATATGCTGTCATGACCCCTATTAGGATGTGGAGTTCCCAGTTTTGAGTACAAAGGGACAACAAGTGACATAAGGCTATTTTTTTCTTAGGGCATCAACTCTTTGTTCATTTATTTGTGACTAATAGAACTCACTGGGATAATGACCTTTTTGGAAACCAATGCTCAGAAACTGATACATAAATTGAATGCTAGGAGAGAAGTCACAGTATGAAGTATAAAATATAATCATCTAATTTTTTTTTTTATAATCATCTAATTTTTTTTCTGGATTTTTTAACTTGTGTTTTGAACTGCAGTTCAGGTCATTATTAGAAGCTGGAGCAAGCCTGTCCTGCCATGTCTCTTCCTCTTCTGATTCATAGATTCAGAATGTTAGAGCTACATGTGACATTTGAGGTCATTCTGTAAGCCCTTGCTATAAGAACAATGCACCCCATTTGGAAACGTGGCCCTCTTGGAACATACACACCATCTGCAGAGGGATACACAGAACACAGAGGAAAAGGATAGGGTCCCACTGGCCAGCCAGATCTGCCA
>NW_007731009.1:12909-14258 GCF_000696425.1 Galeopterus variegatus | reverse complement strand
CTCACCAGCACACTCTGGGTACCAGGTGAAAGGAACCCGCCTAACCCAAACTCTCAATTTGCGATTCCATGTGATCTTTTCACCTTGAGCTGGTGCCAATTCTATGCTTCATTCCCTCAGCTATCTTTGATTCTTGCCTCACTCTTTAACTACATATTGCTGTGGTAAGGGTAGATTTTGAAGCCGGACTTCCTGGGTTTGGATCTCAGCTCTGCCACTATCTAATGATGGAACCTTGGGCAAATTACTTATCTCTCTACACCTTGACTTCCTAACCTGTAACACAGGTATATAATATTAGTACCTACCTCATAGCGTTCTTGTGAAGATTGGAAAAGTTAACATATTAGCACTTAGAACAATGCCTGGCACAGAGTATATTGAAATAGATTATAATTATCTGCTTTGATGAAAATGTCTTCTCACCAACAGCCCCCAGATAATAATTGTAATAATTATTATTACATTAAAATTATAATAATATTTATGTACTAGGCACTGTGCTTTACACACATTATTGCAGTAAATCTTCATAATAATTCTTTGCATGCCACTAATATTATCCTTCCCTTCCTCTCACCCCCTTATTTTTTGCAGTTAAGAAAATTAAGGTCAGAAACTTAAACAACTGGCCCACGGTCACTCAGGTAGTAAGAAGCAGAGCCAGAATTTGAACCAAGATGTGTCTTGGTTTCTTTCCAACCTCTCTTAGGAAAGGGCCTTAGAGTTCTTTTAAAGTTCTTTTTAAATTAGTTGGGTCACTTCCCACTTGGTCAGGAAGGCTGGATCTCCACTGAGACTGAAGGGCATCAGGAGCGGGAGGTCTCTCCCAGAAGGCGGCAGGGATGGGATACTGACATCATCGATGTCCTGACAGCTCACCCCCTGCAGTCTGCTGTCCCACATGGTGCCATGCAGACTGTGCTGCTGCAGGCCACCAACTCCTTGCTGAGGTGAGTACAGTACTACAGGATGTTGTTGTGATTCCAGCCAAAGTAATGGTTTTTACAATTTCCACGTCAGTAGTCGTTTATTTTTATCCCAGCCTGAGGCTAAAGGAAATTTCTCTTTCTCTCGAGTTAAAATACACACACACACATAGAATATACGATTTTCCTCTCTTCCTTCAGAGACTACAGTCGCTAGTGTCTTGCCACTCTTGCCCCCTACCCACCCATGTTCAATTGTTAGCATGTGTTCCATGAGTCTAAATCAGTGTCTTTGGCAGAAGCTCTGGGGCTGGTGTAGGAAGAGAAGGAAGAACCGAGTTGCTGGAGGCACTGTACCACTTCTGGAGCTCTCCGACTGCCTCCTTCACCCCCACATTGCATGCCAGAGCTTTCCCCCCC